>NC_061509.1:74628937-74696404 GCF_022539505.1 Lolium rigidum
GCTTAATTGGGTGTATCCATTACATCATTCATACAATGATATAACCTTGTTATTAATAACATCCAATGTTCATGATTATGAAACTAATCATCCATTAATCAACAAGCTAGTTAAGAGGCATACTAGGGACTCTTTGTTGTTTACATATCACACATGTATCAATGTTTCGGTTAATACAATTATAGCATGGTATATAAACATTTATCATAAACATAAGATATATAATAACCACTTTATTATTGCCTCTTGGTCATATCTCCAACACTAAGGAGATCCCTCAAGGATACACGTGCACATACGTGCCAGACTGCAGCAACTGGGCACTCGCGAACCAGACTGCAACAGCAGGGACTTCTGGAACAGCAGGAGGAACTTCGGGAACAGATCTTGAGAAGCAGACGTGGCTAGCTAAGTATGCCACTCCGATAAACCTCCAGAGCCCAACTCCTGCAGTTGGCTCGGAGCTTGAGAAGCAAGCGTGGCTGGCTAAATATGCCACTCCGGCGAATCTTCGCAGTTCGACTCCGCAGCCAAGCACCGCGGATCGGATCGATACAATCTTGAGAGACCAGTTCGGCATGGTGCCGAAAAGGAGGGCAATCGGCTATTCCAAGCCGTACCCCAACGAGTACGAGTTGATCCCACTACCACCCAAATATCGGCTCCCCGAATTCTCCAAATTTAGTGGATCGGATGGTTCCAGCTCAATCGAGCATGTGAGCCGATATTTGGCACAGCTGGGCACGATCTCAGCATCAGATGAGCTGCGTGTGAGGTTCTTCGCACAGTCCCTCACAGGATCGGCTTTCGGGTGGTACACATCGCTGCCACCAGATTCAATCCGGACTTGGAAGCAGTTGGAGGAGCAGTTCCACATGCGGTATCACTCGGAGGCTTCCGAGGCCGGCATTGCCGATCTAGCACAAGTACGACGAAGCGCGGAGAAACAGTGTCGGAATACGTCCGGCCGCTTCAGGACCGCTAGGAACCGATGCTATTCGGCTCGTGTGACCGAAAAGAAGCGAGTCGAGTTGGCGGTGGTGGGTCTCGCATCACCGATCAAGGATGTGGCCTCCCAAGCGGACTACCCTTCACCGGCGCACATGGTGCGAGAGCCGTCATCATATGAACAGCGCCACCCGGATGTATACCGGGATAAATTCAAGCGTGCGGTGGTCCCGGTTGAGGCGGATGAAGATGAAGGCTCTGCGGGAGATCAAGAGGTAGCAATGGCTGAATGGACTCGGGGCAAGCCCCGTGTCCTGTAAGTGGGTTAAGCCACAAGGTCCTCCAAGAGGGTTTGACTTCGACGTGACCAAGGCTGAGCAAATTTTCGACCTCCTACTTAAGGAGAAGCAGCTAAAGGTACCCGAAGGCCACAAGATCCCCACGGCTCGGGAGCGGAACGGAAAGCCATACCGCAAGTGGCATAACACGTTCACCCATGCCACCAACGACCGCAGGGTGTGGCGGCAGCAGAGTCCAAATGGCGATAGAACAAGGGCGTCTAATTTTCAGCCGGTACGCCATGAAGGTCGACACACACCCCTTCCCCGCCGTTAACATGGTGGAGTGCACTTACCCCGGAGGGTGCCAGCCAGGATTCTCGTTCAACATCAACATGGTAGGACCCGGGCACCACTCGGTAAGGACAGAGACGAGGGCAGCCTGCTCTCATGACAACGACAAAGAGGAAGCCGTTCCACGCGATCGGCTCCGGCACGATGGCAAGCGCTACATCACAGAGGGAGAAGTGAGGAATGTGCGATATCAGCGACCTCTCTCTGATCACCTCCTCAACAAACATGTGAGTCAATACGACCAACGCCGACGATACAACAACGATGACGAAAGAGATCGTCTGGCTAGGGACGCCAGGAGACATCGTCGGCATGATCGCGACGAGGAAAGATATGAGCGCCACGCCAAGGAAAAGTCGAGAGAGCAAGACGACGTGGATAGGCACTGGGATTGTCCCTTCTTCGGACAACCGCTGGGATTCGAGAATGAGCCGATTGCCTACAATCGGCAACCGCCGGAATGTAGACGAAGAAGAAGGATGCAGCTAACGTGTCCGTGTTCAAACGTCTAGGGCCTCTCCCGCCTCGGAACAAGCACGCTGAGTCCTCTCAGGTAGAAGATCTCGAGGAACTAGAGGACGATGATGAAGAAGAAGAAGATAAGTACCACCGACCAAGGTGGTGCCCTGATGGACTCAGCCGTTCCCAAAAGCGTAGGGTTCAGCGACTACGTGGTTTGGAGGAAGCCGAAAGGTTATACCTGCACACGTTAAGGAAGGCGCGGCCCGATCCGGCCGCGAAAATTCAGCGAACCTCTGGACGAAGAAGGTCGGCCACAAAGGAAAGAGTGGCGCCCGGACAAAAGAAAGCCGATGATGAGACATCGGCTGGCACAAACATGATGTTCATCCTTCCGACGGAGTTTAGTGCTCCGAGATTAGACGAAGCACCCGTGGCACAACTTGATCGCGGCCCACGGCCGGTTATCTTTGAGAAGCCACGAGAAAGAAGCTACGGACACCGAAGGCCCCGTACTTGCGAGGCTATGTCAATGGGCAGCCTGTCAACAAGATGCTCGGTGGACACCGGAGCGGCAATCAACATTATGCCATACTCCATGCTACGTCGGTTGGGACGCTCTAGCTCGGATCTGATCAAGACCAACGTGACACTGAGCGATTTCAACGGCCAAGCATCTGACGCACAAGGTGTTCTGAACGTGGATCTGACCGTAGGAAGGAAAACCATCCCTGCGACGTTCTTTATTGTCGATAGCAAGAGCACATATGCTGTCCTGCTAGGGAGAGATTGGATCCACGCCAACTGTTGCATTCCATCCACGATGCACCAATGCTTAATACAGTGGGATGGAGATGAAGTAGAGGTCGTCCACGCAGATGACACAGTCGAGATTTCAACGGCTGGCATGAACGTTTGGGAGACGACAGGCCAAGAGCCACTCTCAGGCATCACTTTGGACGACTGCGAGCGCATCGACGTAACGAAGGACGGAGTAAGGCCGGTCTTATCCACCGGCCTGACTGTGTAACGAGGGCAAAATCTATGGACAAACGTGGCGAGGCCGATCCTTGTGATCGGCCCCAAAGATCTATGGACGAACATTGCAAAACCTTCATTGAGCGATTCAATCAACATGGAGGCCGATTCTAGCAATCGCCCAAAATTATCCTCACCATACGTTCCGCTCGTGTTCACCGTCGATCTAATGGGCAACGGGTTTACGTCGGCTGATGTGTTGGAAGAAGTCAACATTGGTCCTAACGGAGCCGACGTTCAAATACAGTGCCTTGGCTAACTACAGAGCCGATATCCACGATTACACGGCGGATTCGGCTCGGGGGGCACCTAATCAGATGAACATGTGTGATACATGTGCAGTGAAACATTGGGGGCCGATAGAAAAATCGGCCAGTAAAAAAAAAATTCTCATGATGTACAGCCGATGCACAGCCATCGACTCTAGTGCAAATTACACAGGGTCTACCAGCTGCGTGTTCAAGACGCGGATTTCGACCAAGTCGGTCTTCAGTTCAGAGGCCTTCTGCTTCCTCGAGGGAGTGAACAATGAGAGCTTCCTCGGCTTCAATGAGCTGATTTTGTTGCCCGAACCTTCTCTTCGAGGACCTCCAACCCTTTGCGCAAGGTCGCCAGTTCAGCAGTGCTGTCAGAGGTGTCAATTTTGGCGCACAAGGCAGCCTTTTGCTCATTAAGCCGTTGGTGTTTCGTCTGCAATATCAGCTTTCAACGGAAGAAAAGGTGATCGGCTCTGGTGTATCTACTGTCGGCTTGGCCAAGTTGGCCACCTTCTCAGCTACACTCGTAGGAATGGCTAGGACCAGGGTGGCTGACCTTTAGGCCGATGGTGGCAAGTCTGGCTGGCTCTGCGTGGTGGTTTTCTCAGATTTGCTCGAGCTCGGGTCCATTTGTCTGAACTGTGTGTCCTCACCGCTGTTCTCGCCTTGACTGAGGCTCGGGGGGCAGCTGACCTGGTAGATGCTCTGTTTTTAGAAGCCGATTGGGGTGTCATCGGCTGATCCTGCCTCATAACCTTCTTCAAAGGTGGTGATTCAATGCCACAGCAGTTTCCGAGGAAGTGGTGCCCAAAGAGAAAAAAAATTGCCAGGTCACGCGGAGAAGTTGAGAAGGCAAGGCATCATGATGGATACTGCGACGGTTCTGCTCTGCCACGACATGACCCGACGAAGAAAAAGCAGAGTGATTTTGGAATTGTCATTTCCAAAACCAGGGGGCATGTGTTATCACCAGAATTTGACCGGATCAGAGGTGGGCCGCGATTAAAGATGGGCTTGAAGAATATACATGGAAGAAATACATGAATCGGCCTTATATGCAAAGTTTGGGCTAGTTTGCCCGTGTATCCGTAAATATAGTAGGATACGTGTCGGTTAGATAGAGTTTGGCTCGTGCACGGTTGGGATTATTCCCACGTTAGAAAGTCTACGGACTATAAATATGTATCTAGGGTTTCTGAAATAAACAACAATCACGTTCACCACAAACCAATCTAGGCGCATCGCCAACTCCCTTGTCTCGAGGGTTTCTTCCGGGTAAGCATCATGCTGCCTAGATCGCATCTTGCGATCTAGGCGATACTAAGTTTATTCGCTGTTCATGCGTTGCTCGTGCTCGAAGCCTTGTTGATGGCGAGCAACGTAGTTATCATAGACGTGTTAGGGTTAGCATTGTTTCATCGTATCATATGCTTTCGTCCGTGCAACCCTTAGACGTCTAGCCGCCCTTACACCTATCTTAGGTGTAAGGGCGGCACCTCGCTTGATCATTATTTAGTAGATCCGATCCGTTATGATTGCTCCTTGTTCTTCAAGGATTAGTTTAATATCTCGCATAGTTAGGCCTTACAAACGGGTTGAAGGATCCAGTGGCACGTAGGGTGTAGTTTGCTAGCCCTAGACAGGATGTTCCGGGATCAACTTCATGTTGGTTTTTAGGCCTTGTCTAGGGACGGTTTACGATCACCGTGCGTGGCCACCAGGCTCAATCACGCGTAGGATGTTCCGATTATGTGGTGAAAACCCTAAATCGTCGTAGGTCGTTTTAGCTTCATTTTGATCAAGCAGGACCACCATCTGATCGTACACCTCGTACGAATCATGGGTGGATCGGCTCCTTGAGCCGATTCACGGGACAACCTGAGAGCCGATCGAGGCTCGTATTTAATGTTTACATGTATGCCATGCAGGAAACTAAGCGAGGCAAAATCCAACACCTTCCTGACCAGGTATAGGTCAGGTGGCACGCCCTTGCACCAGCATCGGACGTGCGTGCCGAGTCTTTGCGGGCCGTCGCTCGAGGGACCAGGGCCAGCCGCAGTCCTGGGAGCCTCCCGGCTCTACTGTGTTGCCCGTCGCTGCTCGCCGGTGGGTTTCTGACCGCAACAGAATGGGAGCAGAAATTTCCCTTAGTGACAGTAAGGGCCCTTACTAGATCTGGCTCCGATCATACTCCACTTATTATTGACTCAGGGGATCAGGCTTTTATAGGAAACAAATCTAACTTCTCTTTTGAGTTATCTTGGCTCAAAATTGCTGGTTTCTCGGAAATAGTATCTCGACAGTGGGTTTCTGTTTCCGAAGGATCCAATCCTATGGAGCGTTGGCAAAATAAAATTCGGCACCTTAGACAATTTCTTCGGGGATGGGCCAGGGATCTAAGTGGACATTATAAGATTGAAAAGGAGAGACTTTCTAATATAATCGACATACTTGACAAAAAAAAGCGGAGATAAGTCCACTAAGTGACAATGAGAGAATGTCGATGCGTCAAGCTAATGATGAGTTGGCAAAATTACGTAGAAATGAAGAGTCAAAGTGGGCTCAAAGGGCAAAGGTTAAACATATCCATGAAGGAGGAGATAATACCAAATATTTTCATTTAATAGCCAATGGTAAACACCGAAGGAAAAAAATATTCCAACTTGAGCAAGAAGAAGGAACCATTGTGGGTCAGGAGAATTTGAAAAAAAAAATTCGGAATATTATAAAACTTTGTTTGGACCACCAATACCTAATACTTGTGAGATGATAGAATCCATGACTCAAGATATTAGGCAAGTTTCGGGTGAAGAGAATTATTTTCTAACTAAGGATTTTACAGAAAAATAAATTTTTGAAGCAATAATGCAAATGGAAAAAAATAAAGCGCCCGGGCTAGATGGCTTCCCGGCGGAGTTTTATCAAAGTTTTTGGGAAGTCATAAAATGTGATCTGTTAGCTATGTTTGAAAGTTTTCAAAGAGGTGAGCTGCCTTTGTTTCATTTAAACTTCGGAACTATTATTCTATTGCCAAAAAAAGAAAATGCGGTTCAAATTCAACAATACCGCCCCATTTGTTTGTTGAATGTGAGTCTTAAAGTTTTTACTAAAGTTGGAACAAACCGGGTGACTGATATTGCTGGAAATGTTATCCAACCGACACAAACAGCTTTTATGCCGGGTAGACATATTTTGGAAGGTGTAGTTATACTACATGAGACCATCCATGAGCTTCATAGGAAAAAGATGGATGCGGTTCTTTTTAAAATCGACTTCGAGAAAGCATACGATAAAGTAAAATGGCCTTTCTTACAACAAGTTCTTCGGATGAAAGGTTTCCATCCTACATGGTGTGCATGGATTCAGAGGTTTATTGAGAAGGGTAGCGTCGGGATTAGAGTTAATGATGACATAGGGCACTATTTTCAAACTAGAAAAGGACTTGGGCAAGGTGATCCTTTATCACCAATTTTATTTAATATTGTCGCAGATATGTTAGCAATTTTAATTGCTAGAGCCAAAGAGGATGGTCAGGTAGCTGGTCTAATTCCACATTTAGTTGAGGGAGGGGTTTCGATTCTTCAATATTCTGATGACACTATTATTTTTATGGAGCATGATTTAGACAAAGCTTTGAATATGAAATTAGTTCTCTGTATTTTCGAACAATTGTCAGGTTTGAAGATAAATTTTCATAAGAGCGAGTTATTCTGTTTTGGCAAGGCCAAGGAGGTTGAAAATGATTATAAAATTCTTTTTGGGTGTGATATAGGGTCATTACCATTTAGATATTTGGGTATACCAATTCATTTTCGCAAGTTAAGAAATGGAGAGTGGAAGCCAGTGGAGGATCGCTTTGAGAAAAAACTAAGTAGTTGGATAGGTAAAATGTTATCGTATGGCGATCGCCTAATGCTTATTAACTCTGTTCTCACGAGCCTTCCCATGTTCATGTTGTATTTTCTCTAAATTCCAAAGGGTGTTCGAAAAAGACTAGACTTTTTTAGATCGCGCTTTTTCTGGCAAAGTGATGGACATAAACGAAAATATAGATTGACCAAGTGGAACATACTTTGTAGACCGGAAGACCAAGGTGGGTTAGGAGTAGAGGATTTAGAGTCAAAGAATAAGAGTCTGCTAGCCAAGTGGCTAGATAAACTTATTAATGAAGAAGGGATGTGGCAAGAGTTGTTATATAAGAAATATTTGAACTCTAAGACTCTATCTCAAGTTTCAGATGAAACCAACCGATTCTCCTTTTTGGAAAGGGCTTATGAATGTTAAAGATGATTTTTTAAGCATGGGTATTTTGTTGTAGGTAATGGGCTCACTACTAGATTCTGGGAGGATATTTGGTTAGGACAAAGTCCTTGGCAACTGAGTATCCCTCCCTTTATAATATTGTTCATCACAAAAATGTTACTGTTGAGAATGTGCTTTCCTCTACCCCTATCAATATAGGTTTTAGAAGAACTTTGGATGACAATAAATGGGATAGATGGACACACTTGTTACATAGATTAATTCTAGTTCAACTCACAGATCATGAGGATATTTTCAAATGGAGGCTTACAACATCCGGCCGTTTTCTTGTTAAATCCATGTATAATGATATGCTTAATGGCCACACTCCATATCTTAAGAAGTATCTTTGGAAAATGAAGGTACCTTTGAAAATTAAGATTTTTATGTGGTTTCTTCATAAGAAGGTCATACTCACGAAAGATAATTTAGTCAAACGTAATTAGCATGGTGATGTAAGATGTTGTTTATGTGATCAAGAGGAGACAATACAACACTTATTTGTTTCTTGTCCATTTACACGCATGATCTGGAGAATCATCTATATGACTTTTAATATACCTCCCCCCTAAATATTACAAATATGTTTGGAAAGTGGTTGAATGGGGTGCCCAAAAAAGATAAAAGAAACATTAGAGTTGGGGTTTCTGCTGTTTTATGGGCCATATGGAGAGTTTGTAATGATTGCATCTTTAACACAAAAAGCTTCCCATCATTTTTGCAGGTTATCCCTTTGGTTACCCACTCGATCCGTATGTGGTCTTATCTACAATTGGAGGACGAGCGTTCGGCTTTGGATATTGGGTGCAACCGACTGGAGACGGTTGCACGGGATTTTTACAACCGGTGCGGATGGCGTGCTGACCGGCATTTGACATGTTGATGCAAAGGCGCTTCATGTTTTTTCCTTTTTTCGATGGCTCATCTTTGTTGAGACCCTTTACGATCCGTGATTTGTAATAAGGCGTCCCACACGCTCTTTTGTAAGACTGGATTTTTTTGTTCAATAAAAGCGGCCGTATGCATCATTGCGATGCGGAGGCTGGGGCAACCCATTTCGAAAAGAAAAAAAATGTTTTTTTGTATTCGCACATTTCATAATCCTGAATTTCAAAGGGGTCTTTTTCTTTGAGAGGAGTTTCAGAGGGTTCTTATAGGTATATGTTGAGC
Organism: Lolium rigidum; assembly: GCF_022539505.1. Taxonomy (NCBI): domain Eukaryota; kingdom Viridiplantae; phylum Streptophyta; class Magnoliopsida; order Poales; family Poaceae; genus Lolium; species Lolium rigidum. Next base: position 74,637,744 of record NC_061509.1, read on the forward strand.
CTTTTTTGAAGATACATTACTTGTATTCATAAATGTAACAGTACAAAGTTGATATGCATACAAGCAACAAAACACAAGAAGAATACTAACAGGAGTACTGTTGCAAATTGCCGGTGACGCAACTACCAAGCACACACATCCTTCGCCGTTGTCGGAGAAGAAGAGCACGGAGCACCAGCAATTAGTTCACTCTTTAGCGTTGAAGATGCCCTAGCCATGAGAAGAACATCGGCCGGAGGAGCCCTCCGAGCCTCTTCAACGCTGGATCCGGGGCCAGCACCAGCCAGATCGCCTTGTTGTACATGGATAGAACAAGGATCTCTACCGAGCATCTAGCTTTATTCCATGAGTATTATCTTTCCTGGTCCTATCTATGGGCCAGTCTGAAATCGGAATCTTGTGGCCACATTTGATTTAAATTGTGTGAATATAATCACATCTTTTGCGTCATAAAAAGGACAGATGTCAAATCGATAGAAAAGGCAACGATGGCCAGTGTCCTGCTCAACAATTCCACATCTTACCTGCAGGCAAGCTGCAGAAACCCCATAATAGCAACAAGAATCATTGATTTTCCAAAAAGTAGGAGAAATTTGTTTTCCATCCAGGGAAACCATACCGTGTCCCATCTCTGTTTCTTCACCAGACATGAATACAGGATTAACAATGATCACCTGATCTGATAAGATTATGAGTGTACCATGTAATGATGTTCATCAAGGCTCATTGCCAATACACGCATGAACATCTCTAATAGATCACCGATCAAAGATATCAATTTATGTACCTCAACAGTTACAAACATCAGGAAGCTTTGTTTCTTATATAGACACATGCAAGCCCTCATTATGAAGTTATTATCCGGTACTAGCATTCTGTGTCAATCGTTCTTTCCTTCTTCCATTATGCTTAAGCATCATTGATGAAAGTTACCCAAGGCTAGCCCTCCATGTCAATACCAACTTTTTTAATGAAAAGTTCTCCCATCCATGATACAAATTTTTGGGCACAAATGCCAGTCATGTATATCATTACATCAACCAGAAAAGTTGATATTGGACGAAATGTGAAATGTTTCTCCATCTCAAGCAGTACAGCTTCAGCTTAGCAGTGAATGTACCGCGTCCAGTCATGAACCTCAACAGCCATCTCAAAACTTAGACAACTCAGGTATTATAGCATCCGGCTACGAGAACCATCGGATGGATAAGCACCATGGCTAGAAACAACCTCGCCGTACACTGATAGATAACTGATGGCTGACTTCACAAATTTCAGATCATAGTGCTCCCAGCCATCTGGCAGATATCCTTGGGCCTGTCTGCAGCTGCTTTATCTTCTGTGCCATTGACATCCATCCAATACTAGAAGTGTTACATGATGAACAGCATCGCTTCAGGTGCTCTGCTAATGCACCAGAATACTAGATCCAGCCACAAGGATACAAACACGCGTCCCCAAACAAAGCAGAGATGGATACTCTGAAATAGTGATTCTAACAACTCATTTCATTTCAACTCGATTTCTAGGGAAGAAATAATCATGTTATGTACCAGAATTCCAATGCATGAAGTGGAGGAATACGCTCCAAACCAAAAAGTGACAGATCACAGATTAGACAGGAAAAGCCTTCTTTCCTACCTGCAAACTCAGGGTGCCCAGACCAATGACAAGAGATTAAAGCTGCCAGGACAACTGACTTGCTATAGTACTACTCAAAACATTACCAATAAATATTAAAAAATATCCAACTAAATTCTGAGAACTGCTCATAAGCAATAAAATAAGAAATGTATAAACACAATTGAAGGTTAAGCAAAAACTAAATACTGAATAGCTCACTCCAAGACTTTGGGCTGACATGAGAAAACGGAACTCAACTTCAATCAGGCGTAACTTCAGAATAAGACCACCTGAAGCAATAGTACACACCTTTGTTAGAAAAGCCTGCAAATGTGGTTACCAAAACGCACCAGAGTGTGCCATCAAAATAAAGCTGCAATAAGATGAACATCAACCCTGCTATATCAACATGTCGGCTAAAAACATACAGAAAGTGACCGTTTTCTTTGGCCAACATGTTCTGATAAGGTCTCCTGATATTAACTACAGAATTGCATCTAGGCTTTTCACCTATAGAACTTCGCTAACAGTTCTAGCTGGCACAAAACCCCAGCAGGGCTCCTTTGATTCATAGGATTAATTTGGATCCTATGGGAAACTTTCCTACATATGTTGTTTAATTCATAGGAACATATCCAATAGGAACTAATCCTATAGGAATCTCGTAGTGCAAATCCCATGGGAAAAAAAAACATTTGTTCACACCTTATGAAAAATTTCTTTGCTACAATCAAACATACTTCATCTTCTCATAGGATTCAAGTAGACATGACATCCCAATCCTCAATCATCTGTTAGTTTTATTTTCCCAATGGAAAATATTGTTACGAATTAACAGCTTGAGCAAAAAATTCAGTCGTAAGGGAAAATAATCAAAAGATCTCATTTTGAAAAAAAATGAAGTAATCAGATTTTCATTGGTGTATAAAGAACATCAATACTTCCAGTTTGAACAATTCGTGTTACAGTCTTACAGATAGTAGATAATAATTGCCCAAGCCTTCACTTACATGACCTGTGTCTATAAGGCAGCAATAAATAATTATTTTAAATGGAAAATCTGTTAAGTATTTAATTGAATCCCGACTTACCATGCCACCTAGTGACCTAGGTTTCAGAAAATTACAAGTCAAAAAAAATCAGAAAATTACTACTTGGTAAATCTGAACAGCCCAGGTGGCAGTTTTCTTGGGTACCAGATTGGATTCATCTGGTTTCTCTCTAAATTAAATTTTCATGCCGAATTGCCTTACAATTAAATGTAGCAAATAAAAATTGTGAAGTTCTCAATCTTGGTCAGTAATGATTATAGTTTTTCACCAACAAACTGGAACCAAGCACCCTCCTGTTTTCGTCTCTGAAACGAACAGGCGTTTTGACCTCAATGTCGCCAATAGAATAATGGAGAGTTGAATAACATCAGCTAAGTATAAATATAGCAAGACCTCAGTTCTTCTTTGAAAGCAACAGGAGTTTCCAGTAACTCCAACTGTTCCATGAAATATAGCGATGTCCACATAATCTATCAATTCTTATAAAGAAAAAGTGCAATAGAGAGTCATGTGGAGCCTAGTCGGCTTGTACCTCAAACTTTGTGTACAAAAAGAAGAACCAGAAAAAAAAATTCTCAACGACTTAAACTTCAAGCAATTGTTTGTTATGATTAAATATAACTTTCAGAAGAAAATTCCTGGAAAACAACAAGGTGCTATTTACATGCTGCTCCATACAGACGTTATACATCCAACAATGCTCTTACACTTCATCGAAGAGAGTTTGTAAATATGTGTGAAAAGGATTTTGGGCGTAGCCTCCTCCACATAGTGCATTTCCCATACATTGCCACCTTGATATAAGCTATGAAATTGAAAATGTTCAAAAACTGGTAAATGACTGAAACAGATATCTATGTTTCTGTTAAATATCTTACATTGTTAGTGGTCAAGTGTATACTATAAATTACAACTTTATCCCATCAATTTTTTCCAACTCCTTAATTTTTAGACAAGTATAAATGAGAAGCATTGTGCCAGTTGTATTGGGACTGGTAGACTGAATAGTGTAACATATCATAAACTGAACCATTATTGTCACAACACCACACACAAACATACTTGCAAAGAGAAAAGGAGAATCAGTAATACCAGCAAATGAGGTAGGAGGATGAGGATTGACAAGCATTGCCATCAGACATAAAGTAATATAAACATCTCAATGTTCTTGAACACAAAAGTATCAGAAGGACACTGACAGATTAGGATTTTCTTATACTGAGAGACTAACTAAAAGGACATGTAGGTAAAACCGTAAAAGACCCAAACAAATCCGAGGAGCACTATATTTCAGAGTACTTTACATTTATTGAATACAAAATTAGCCTCCCTAAGTGCTTGTAAGGAAATAAAATATCATATAGTAACATCCCAGCCAGCACCTTTCAGAGAAGCACTTTACATACACGGATAGACCATGTGTCAGGAAATTAACAAACCGTAGAACTTCTGAGGGCTGAGGGTTAACAATATGCCTACTTACCTCTCACTGTCCACATCAAGTAATCAGCTTTTTTAGATCACCGCCCACGTTGCCCAAAGCCAATAAGTCTATCATTAAGGGTACTCTCCCTTATTTCTCAGAATACTCCACATAATCTTTTGGCCGATATGAACTCTTGCAAAGCAAAAACCAGCTATTAACTCTTACAGATGAGCTTCCGAGACCTACCATTTCAAGAGTACTGTGACCAAGATAGATCTCTGTAAGGCTACTTCAACAAATCGCACACTTCTGCGTGGTATGACTGATATCTAAATTTATCAACCTAAAATCCAGCACCATGCCTATGCTTATTGAGCTTTTCGACTTAATCAAACCTCTATTCATATGGAAATTAACCAAAGAGAGCACATTGTGCAATTATGACAACCAATTACTTCTTTTACCAACCTAAGAATATATCAAAACTAATTACAGTTATCCGAAATTCCAATAAAGTGTGACGAAAAAGTTAGTGGTTCTCTGTACTGACATTAGCATTATTGTTTGCAAACATACTACTGCATGTTGAATGGTACAATTAACTTATTTGTTCACTATTGTCAAACAAAATTTCCTGAACAGTATCCTTGCAAAAACAAAGCTAGTAGAGCCAGAAAAGAAGCTAAAAAGAAAGACAATAAAACGAAAAAATAAAATAGATACCAACCAAGGTTTGATGGAAATGTTGCCACATTGATCACCACATAAACCATGTGACAAACTCCTCCATCAACACAGACCTAACGAAGGATGCTTTACAAGCCTCCAACTTCGGCCCTGGAAAATGCATGAAAAGCATCAGATGACATCTTTCCCTATTATTTCTGTTGCAATTTCACACCACCGGAAAAGGGAGAACAAATCATCCAAATTTAGTGATGGCTTCTAATGCTGTGAGCAAAGGTGTTTTACAAGCTAGGATGTTGGTCAACTGTCAGGTTACACATGCTGATACAGTTAACTAAAGGTGCTTTGCCTACATTGGAGATTTGGAGTATTGGCTCCATCTTTGCACAATTAAACAGAAGATCTAGCAAAGGTGGAAAATACATCAGCATGGTAAAATAGGCTAGTTCAAGTTCAAGTAACAAATTGAATACATGAAAGTTGTTTGCTGAACACTAGCAGAACTGAAATTTCATTGCCATGTTATGTCACTGAATTACAACAACTTATCACAGACTTTAAAGGGGTATAACATGGTACCATCAAGGGGATTCTAATACCACATGTCAAGGGCTTTCTTACAGCGGCACAAAACCAATACAAGATAATATGAATTGAGAAGACAGTTGGTTCAATTAAAAAAAAAACTTGACTCAGTGGGGGCAAAAGTTGCATTGACAAATTAAGGAAACTATTGTACAAAAGTTCCCCCTTTCTACATGATTAATACAGAGCGTCAAGTACTCCAACAAGTGAATGGTATCTTCATAGTCCACACTAACCATAATTCCACTATTCTAAAGTAAGTGGTATGACAACATAACAACCAAATTCTAAGTCTCTTCATTTGTAACTGTTTAATATGGCTATCTAGAACAAACTGAAGAGAAAGCCAGATTTCTTAACTCTGATAAATGTTCATCAGTTGAGATGTTCAGTGTAAGCCTCAGATTAGTCATCAAAGCCTCTTGCTCCCAGCTAATTGATCCATAAGCATATAGTGCCATCATTGTTGCACGATAAGCATGCAACTCAAGCAGATGGGTTTCTTCCTTGAGACCTCCTTCCATTGGAAGAGGTGATTCTCTTCCAGATGTAGAAGCTTCATCATCATTGTCATCATTCCTACTACAGATATCTTCACTGTCATACTCTTGAGGATGTGCTGGCCTATAGGGGCTACCGTAGGGACTGCAACTACCAACAGAGGATGCGGCACTATCAGTATCGCGGTCTTGAGTTGTTACAGCAGGATACTGATAATCAACATAAGTGTTAACCGCTGCCAAGTTTGTTTTAGGAAAACCATTAGCTCTGTTATTTAAGGAATCATGCATGCATTTTTCACCCAGCATTAAGCATGGGGAATCAACAGCATCTACCTTATCCATCAAACGAAGAGAATCTCCAGGACCAAGATATTGGCGTCTTCCATCTCTGTGAGAAGTCTGAAACTTCTTAGTAACTTCACTGCGCTGCATAGGGAAAGCTGATGCAGCAGATGATTTCCTCTTGATGCCTCGAGACATATTGCCCTCCAACACAACCTTGTCCTTCAGCAGAAGATGACTGCCCCCTGAGTTTCCACCTTTTGTCCGACTCCTAAGTGAACCACCAGCACATCTTGCAGAATCCTGCAAATAATTACCAAGACGTTAGCAAGTTATTACTCATTAGTACTAACATTAAAGGGTAGTGGTACGAAAAGAAAACGTATTTTACAATTTCAAGGGATGAGCTGTACCTTTGGAAGAGCAACCCAATCGCCGTCTTGCCAAAGCTGCCTTGCCCTAAGATTGGATGTGTGTACTCTCATTTCTTGGGAGGATCCGAGGAGCCTGACGAGATAAAACTCCTGACCAAGCAATCTCACGACTTCCGCAACCTTCCATGAATAGCTGTCAAAGACTTCAAGGATGTCGCCTGGGACCCAGCACACCTGGCCATCTGAGGGCGGTGGAGAAGGCCTCAACGCCTTTCTTGGAATCCTTTCCACGTCTACACCACCGTCGAAAGGACGTTCATCATAGCTTACAAGATAGGTGTGCCCATTGCCAGAAACGATGGTGGCAGGCCTCCAGGAACCGAACGGTGCCTCCGCCTTCTGTAGCACCTCCACCTTGACACCTTTGCGGAACTTCATCAGGTGTTGCTGTTTCACAAACACTGCTGCAGATAGGAACATACCAAATTTCAGTAAATGAGTGAATCGGCTCTTAAAGAGAAGAAGGCGAAAGGATCTAAACTTGTAGCAGCAGCATTGGTTGAACAAGATACTAAGATAAACAACTAGCACACACGACACAGATGATACAGTTCCATTCAGAAACAGCTTCGCCGTAGATCAAAATGGGAATTCTAAGGTGTATCGACAGACAAACATCCCGCGGACGAATTAATTTCGCAGATCAGGACCTCAAAAAGTGAACTGCAACGGTTGAGGAGCAGATTCAGTGGAATCAGACGCACCAAATCAACAATCCGCAGGAAAACAGATGGACGAACGACTCATTTAATTAACCAGAGTACTCCGAACGAGGACACACTAGACATCAGAAATTTGCTGCGGGCTGCAACTACCGCCCACAGCAAGCCGTCAAGGAAGAGATTAACCGACATATCCAGATCAACAAACGACAGGTAATCAACCCATGGGTAACTCTTGCCTAGTTGTATCAGAACCACAATCTGGATGCTAGAAACCAGAAACACACTAGTGGAAGAAATTACGGACTCGTGCATACATCGAGAGGAAACAGATCAAAGGGTAGTGGTACGAAATCCGCACGGCAGAACGATCTGCTCTAGATAGACAGTTCCCAAACGAGAACCTTTGTTTGAACTGGGGCCAGGCCAGAGGCGAGGAAACCATCGCGCTCAGTCAGCCGAGCAATCGAACCAATGCGACGACGCTCCTCGCCGCATCCATCCATCCCCCGCATCGAAAATTACTACTGTATACATCACGGCCGGCCCCAAACTCTGAACAAAAAAAAAACTGACGGGAAAAAAAAATAGGAACAGGCGCAAACCTTGCGATGGCGATGCCGACGGCGACCGGGAAGAAGGGAAAAATCCGAGGAAAAGCTCGTCGGAGCGCGCAGAGCTCCGGCACCGATTCTCCGCTCCGGGAGGAGAGATTGGGCGAGGGGAAAATTACCGGCGAGAAATCGTGGAGGACAAAAAAAAAGGGAATCCGGGAATAAATTTTAATTGATTTGGGAAGGGTGCGGATTTTATACGTGTATCGGGAGCGAGGGTTGCGTGGTGGCGGTCTCCGGAGCGAGGCCACAAGTGTGGGCGCATCTGGGCCGTCGGATCCGAACCGCTGCCCACTGTGCTCCGACGCGAGCCGTGCGATGCGGATCGGGCGGCCAGGATGGGCCGCGACCTTTGCAAGGTGAACCTTTTCTTGGGCTGTCGGTTACGGTACAGGTCAGGTGGTGTGCGTGGCTGGACTTGCTTCGATCGGGGTGGAAGGAAGAACAACGTTTGGAATGCACAAAATTGGGATGGATGTTTTTGTTTTGGATGTGGAAGCATATGAATCGGATGTTTGGATGTCGCGAGTCGGAAGTGAAAACCACTTCTACATTTGGTTAACAAAGACTAACGATTTGTAATCTATGTAAAATTTGTGATGGTTTTCAGAGTTAGATTATGGGACGGAGTGAAAATTACTTGTAAATTTCAATTAAACAAAACTATCTGTGATCTATAAAAAATGGTGATACTTTTCAAACAATGTTTAGTGTATGACCCAAAATTTGTAGATACATACACATCACATTATACATCCGAGAACATTTTGAAAGAAAAAAATGTCTACCTACTCCTATTTCACATCTTTGGTCCGTTTACTGCCACGAATAAGTGGTGTGATTTTTACAGATACCCGCAATAATCAAGCCATGTTTTAGACGTAAGGCTCGAAATGAGCTCGGCTTTGAATTAACGAAGGCATCAACCGGCTAGGAGAATAATCGAGCTATGTAAAGTTCACATGTTCTTCTTAGGAAGGTCATAATAATGCTACAAGGTGGCCTGGTGTGTCTTGGTGCTCCTCTGCAATTTCTTCCCTATTTGGCATGAAGTTACTGAAGAAATAAGAAATGAATTATCTCTTAATCATGTTCCAACAAAAAGTATTAAGTGTCCTACCCATCCTCTATTTTTGCTTCACGAGGAGTCGCTTGTTTGGCGGTGGCCGGCTTGAGCTTCACGGTGCCGCTTCGGCGAGGTCTTGGTGGTTGGTTCTTCGGTGAAGTCGGAGTCGCTGAAGAGTGATGACGATGACGTTGAAGGTCAACCGCGACGACTTCTCGCTTCGGAGGCCTGTGTATCTTGTGTGGGTTGCCAGGGTGGCTATGTGCCCCCGCGGCGGTCGTGCTCCATGACGGTCGTCGGGGCACTTGTTTCGGTTTTCGGCCGGTTTCCCGCTAATAAACTGGCCAAATTTTGTACTTCTTCTTTATTAATGAAAATGGCAAGTCTTTTGCCTCGTTTCAAAAATAAATTAAGATACATCCCCGTTAAAACACTGGATATCTAAGTGTGATGTGGCAAGCCATATAAAAATAATAAGAGACAGCCGTTAGCACTAGCCTTGGTGGCTTGACATATCTAATAAGCAGTGTTAATAAGTAAGTTAAGTATTCTCTTAGCCAATAAACTGATGCAAAAAAAAATTTAAACTCGAATATGTGTCTCGAGTTCTGGACTGAAAGTTTTGTTGTTTATTTATTTCAAAAAAAATACAAGTACTAATCTAGCTTTAGGTTTGAACTTAATATATCTAACTCTAGGTGATTCTGTGATCCCTTTAACTTGCTTTGGGAACAAGGTAACTTCGAAGAACAAAACTGGATCAAGAAAGTCCCCTTGTTCAAAAGCGCTCGTGCAATATTTCCAAGGTAGCAACTTCTACCTTGGTGGTCACGTTTTGCCTCTCCCGTTATAGCCCCGTGGGTTACGAACTTACGATTTGCTTGCTAACATGGTTTTCCCTTCCCCTATATATTCAGTTTTGCACGTGTTCTCCACGTCTTGTTAGTGATTGCCTTTGCAATTCTTGCATGTACTGTCATAAGCTTGGTCATGGTCGATGACATGAATTGGGCACTCGTCCCTTTCAGTTTTCCAGTTAGGTCACGTTTATTTTGTTGGACGCAACGGAACCACTACAGGAATCGCCCGAGACGCCGACGGCCGGCTGCCCTCGGCGTAGCCACGCCTGGCCCTCGGCGTAGGCTACGCCGACGGCAGCCCTCGGCGTATGGTCTCGGCGTCCAGGTCCCTCGGCATAGGTAGGTTCGCCGTCGGCGTACGTCTGGCCCTCGGCGTACGTCACCTACGCCGACGGCCGGGTGAGCCCTCGGCGTCTGCGCCTCGGCCTGTCTCGGCGGCGCGTCGTCACCGTTAACGCGCGCGTCGGCGGACGCCGACGGCCTACCCTCGGCGTACGGAAGCGGCCCGGCGACGAACGGGGCGACGTGGCGCGACGTGGTGCAGCCAGCTGGGCGCCTACGCCGACGGCAACCCCCTCGGCATAGAGGCAGCGGCCCGGCGACGAACGGGCGACGTGGCGCGAGCTGGTGCAGCCAGGTGGGCGTCTACGCCGAGGGCAACCCCCTCGGCATAGAGACGTGCATGGCATGGCCACGTGGCGGCCGTCCAGACGCATAGTCTACGCCGACGGTATTGCCGTCGGCATAGACCTGACCATATGGTCCATGTTAGTGTCTATGCCGACGGCAATGCCGTCGGCGTAGGCCTTGCAATATTTTTTTTTCTTTTTCCAGTTTCTGTTTCTGTTCCTGTTGCAATTCAAATTCAATTCAGCAGGTCCAATTCATCCAAAATCGACCAAATTCGCCATAATTCACCAAAATAGCATATAATTCACATAGTAGCATACATGGTGCACATAGTAGCATACAAGCGGAGAGCGGAGAGTGCCATGTCATAGTAGCATACATAGTAGTAGCAAGCAACCCTAGTTCTAAGCCGACTAGCGGAGGAAGGACCCGGCGGGGTGTGTCCGCCCACATCGTTGGCGAAACGAGCAACCCGGGGTTGCGCTCCGGTAGAAGCTCCGGAAGAACCACCCGGAGAAGGACCGGTGGTATGCCTAGGAGAAGTCGACGGAGAGGCACCGGGAGTAGTCCCGGGAGTAGTCGACGGAGAGGCACCGAGCAGAACGCCCGGGAGACCGACCACCTTCATGAACCGGTGTGACCTCGCGCCCACCCGGCGATGCCTGGTTCCCGGGCCATCCCGTTCCCTACATGTTCCCTACATGTTAGCAACTTGCGAGGCAAAGAAAAGTGGTAACTACCGGTTTGGCAAAGAACTTACCTCCGGTGTGGGTCCGTAGTAAGTCGCAGCGAAAGCTGCCCTCGATGGCATGATAGGCATGTCCCCCGCCACGGTAACTCGAGCCGGTGGCGGTGTACCGATAGACATAGAGATCATCATTTCCTGCAAGATAGGTTACAAGTTAGGCTTGGCAGTAAATAAAGCATCAAACCGAGACTTGTCATCTACTTGCGCGAGAAGAAAGATTCGGACTTACTCCTATATACGCCATGTAGGCCGTATTCTGCCTATTCCACCGCGCAGCGGCCTCGCCGATAAGCTTCATTACGAGCTTCGAAGGCCGCCTCAAACTCGGGCAATTTCAGAAACAATGAATCTCGTAAACACTTAGCCATGTAGGAAGGAAAACCGGAAAGAGGATGAAAATGAGGAAAACTTACATCGTAGGCGGGTGGACGAGCGAGGCCGTGGACGAGGCTGGGGGCTGTCGGCGGTGAGGGTATGCTTGAGGCGCGTGTAGCTCGTGGAGTGGGTAGGCTTGACCGCCTTATTCAGCCAAGGGAAACGGCCATGCGGACGCCCGTGCCCCGACAGGACCAACGACTCCTCGTCGACCGGAATGCTCAAGGGGTCATCCACCTCGGGGTGACGAGACTTGACCATGTCGCAGTAGTCCTCCTTGGCGGCCTTGGCATTGCCGTAGTACCGTGGCCGAGGCAATGCGGGATTGGGCTTCGCTTCGTCCGCATCATGTCATATATCCGGGCATCATGAAGCACCACCCCGGGTGGTGCCTCGGCCACCTGCATCGCGAAAAGAAAAGTTAAACGTACCACAAATGAGACATGACGGGAAATGAAAGAAGGTCGTTCCATGTATATACATACCTTTTTCCCCTTGAAGCGGGTGTAGTCGCGGTTTCCCGCGCAAGTGTGTGCCACCGGTGCCTCGGTTCTCCATGTTACGCCTCGACACGGCCGCAAACTCCTCGTCCCGCCCGAGCCACCTCGCCCTAATCAGCTCCTCCCATGCCTCCCTATGCTGCTCGGCCCACTCGGGACAAACCTGAAAACGCAATACTCAGCTCAAGATAATTCAATGAAAACATAGCGAGCAATGTAGAATCTCATTGACATTTTACTCACCGACATGTACTCCTCAATGGTCATTGCCCATTCCTCCGTAGGCTGGTTACCAACATAGTACTCCTTCTTGACCCTCTTACCCTTGTTAGCCCGGAAGGCACTAGCGCTCGGTGAACTTTTGGTTGTACCACCGCTCGCGGTGTCAACCTCTCGCAAGCGCCACGCAAAGTGAGACGCGCCTGCGTGTCATGCTCCGGGTCCACACGATAGAAGCACTTCAATCATGCATAAATCAGTTGTGAAAGTCATGAGTTAGCACATTAGGGTCATCAACTATGAACGGTGCTCGAGAAATATATGCCTTACCCGTAACTTGGTGGTCACGGCCTCAGCAGCTGTCGCGAAGCCTACGGCAGGGGCATCCTCATAGTCCGCCCAAGTAGTGGCTAGCTTCGTCGCGCCACCGGGGACCGTGCTAAGGGGAGTGTATCTGCCGGGCCGGAACTTCTAATCGGAGCCCCAAGCAAGCTGTTAGGCATGCGGGGGGGCTTGGCATCCCATGTCCGAGTCTGCTGCAAATAAATCACACATTAGTACACATGCCAAATTGTTTATTATGCCCAAGATGAAAATACATGTTCGAAATTTCTGAAGTAGTACACTTACTCATCGCTCGAAGGAATGATAAGGGCCTTGTCATCATGGGTCTTCGGCTCCTTCCTCGCATCGGGGACTCTAGCTTCTCCACGAAGCTTCAAGGGCTTCGGCGCACCCCCATCCTCCATCACCTCCAACTCAGCCCTAGAGTCCGACTCGTGTGTAGACTCCGTCTCCATCTCCACCTCCCCACTAGACGGACCCTCTAGGAACAACTCGAGAGCCACGTCGCCAGAAGCGGAGGGTGGCTCATCAAAGTCCATGTGTACCCCGTCGCCACCTCGTCCTCCACCTCGTCCTCCTCGTCCTCGTCCTCCACCTCGTCCTCCTCGTCCTCCTCGTCCTCGTCCTCCATCGGTACCATCATCGTAACGCGGATTGGGCACCGGGGCTCGATCACTCCGTCTAGTGGGTCTAGGAATATTCCTCTTCACCTGCGAGAGCGTCTTAAGCAAACTCTCGGAGTCTGCCTTGCCGCTGCTCATATTGTTCAGTCACCTGCATTGAGAAGAATAAAACAGTTAAGCACAAAGACATATTATGTGAAGATACTAAGAATAAAAGGCACAATGCAATTAAGAAGCAGGTTGACATAATAAAATGTAGATACTAAGAATAAAAGGCACAATGCAATTAAGAAGCATGTTGACAAATAAATACTAAGAATAAAAGGCACAATGCAATTAAGAAGCATGTTGACAAATAAATACTAACAATAAAAGACCCTCACCAGCCATCATCGCTCCCAAGCTCACTCTCATACTCCGTCTCTTTCTCTTTCTCTTTCTCTGGATCACTATCACTATCACTATCTTGTGAGTACAAAGTTGAAGGGTCGACGGGTGGAGGCTCATCATAATTGTCATTCGCCTCAAGTAACTTCTCCAGCATAGATATGTCCTTTAGATCCACCACTGACTCACCACGAGTTTCCGCATCGTTCCCGAGGTCCTCTTGAACAAACGGTTCTAAAATATATTCCCCGAAGTCCTGTTCCTCTTGATAGAAAATCCCCTCGTATGTCACGGGGTCAATGTTGTTGTAATCATCCTCAGAGGGAATCGGTAGGTTACCATGTGGCGGTACTCGGAAGACGACTTCCCAACCCTTGAGTTCCGCTTTCACGGCATGGGTAGGGCAAATAATAAACTTGCTTGGCTTGGTGAGCCACAACAAAGACATCGGCTCCGCTATAGGTGGTTGAAGGCTTAACTTCAACTAACCCAATGGACTTATCACTTCTCTGTCCACCTATTGGGTCGAACCAATGACACTTGAACACGACGATATTGAGTTGCACGTTCGTACGATTGAATGTCAACTCGTATACACTTTGTAACCTTCCGTAGTAATCAAAGTTGTTGGCTCCTTTGGTGAAGACCCCGGTATTTATCGTTTTGGGATTCGCCGGCCCTTGCGGTGCGTCTCCGTGTGGAAGCGAAACCCATTCACATCATACTTCTCATACTTGGTCACCTCACGGCTACAACCTTGGAAAACACATTTCAACTCATCTATCATATCAACGTTTCTCTCACGGCCCTACAAGAACATTTCAAATTTGTTGTGTGCATTAGTTACGTGTAATAAGAGGGACAAGTCACATGTTGCAATGTAAGAGGAAAGGTTAGAAATTACTTTTTCCATGAACCATGTCACAAAGTTTTTATTAATTCCGGGAGCACCCTCTTTCGATAGAGTGTCCATCTCCGAGGGTACGGGCAATTCATCATACGGCCACATTTCATCCGTGAATTTGCTTGAAAGGAGAAAATAAGCATTAGACCGAGACGAGGTTACTAGCCGCAAAGTAATTTGTTCACCATTTTACCTTACGAATGGGATCACTTCCTCCATGTTCATAAGCACATATAGCATTATACAATCCTTCTCTTCGTTCTCCAATTTATATTTTGTTCCTTTACCAGCCTTGCCACCGGGGAATTGGAATAGTTTTAGCTTGGGGTCATTCTCGGGCACGTCGACATTGTAACGAGTGACCGGGTTATGCCGAGTGGGAACATCATCGGGATAGTACGTTGTCGCGGCATCTGCCACCTCCCGAAGGCATATTGCCTCAGCTATGCATGCTTCAATCTTGGCCTTGTTTCCAGTTATCTTTCGAATATACTTAAACTCTCTCTCAATACGTAACCGCTAACGAAACCGCACCGGACCACCCAAGAGTGCCTCGTTGGCGAGGTGCACAATGAGATGTGCCATCGGAGTAAAGAAGCCCGGCGGAAATATCATCTCCAAATTGCATAGCAACTCCGGCACTCGTATGTTGTAGCTTTGCAATAACCTCGGGACATATCCGCTAGCACGGAGCGTGCGGAAGAAATGGCTCAAGCTGCGCAAGCACTCGCCGGACTTTCTCGGGGATATACCCTCGAAGCATCACCGGCATGAGCCGCTGAATCCATATATGATAGTCGTGACTCTTGAGCCCGGTGACTTTTCCCGTCGAAAGATTAACTCCCTTACTCATATTCGAGCAATAACCATCCGGGAACATCACGACGTATTTGAGCCACCCGAATGCCTCCTTCTTTTGGATGGAATCAAGGCAGAAGTTGGCATGCGGCTTGAACCAATTCTTTTGACGGCCAATAGGACGCTTCATGTGTAATTTTTCCCTATCACGAGAGGATCTCAATATCGACTCTAGCCTTGACATTATCCTTTGACTTCCCGGGAATGTTCGGGCATGTGTGAAAGACGGACTCCGCGACATTCTTTACAGTGTGCATCACATCGATGTTATGGGGAAGTTCGAGGTCCTTGTAATACTCGAGCTTCGTTAAAGCCGCCTCGTGAGTCCAGTTGTGCGTTACACCATATCCCTCAAATTGATGGCCAGTTGGCGTCGGCTGCCGGCACGAGAGCACGTAGCTCGGCTTCAACAAGTGTACCATCAAACTTCGGCACATCTTTTTTTTCATGCACAACTTTGCCCTTCTTGAAGTTCTTTTTGTCTTCTCTAAACGGATGCCTCCTTTTGAGGAACTGTCGATTCGTGTCAAACGCAACATACTTGCGACCCTTCGTAGCCAAAGGAACTCAAGCCGATGCCCGCACACCGGGCATGGCCACTTACCAGCTCGTACACCATCCACATGTTAGGGCGTACCCAGGCATGTCATGCATGGTATACTGCAACCAAACTCTCATGCAGAAGTTTGTCTTCGATGCTCGGTCGTACGTCAATGTCCCGTGGTGCCAAGAGTGGTTCAAATCTTCCACAATCGGCTGCATGTAGACACTCAAATTCTTCCCGGGTAATGAGGGCCCGGAATGATCGGCGACGAAACATGGTCTTCCTCGTCATTAGGACTCCGGGAGGGAGATTGAGCGGAATAACAAACACGGGCCAGCAAGCGTAATTGGCGGTCGACATACCATATGGATTGAAACCATCCGTTGCTATTGCAATTCTGACATTCCGAGCCTTGGCTGCCTTAAGCGGGTGTTTTGTATCGAAGTTCTTCCATGCCGTACCATCGGATGGATGTCCCATCTTCAACTTCTTGTTTTCGTCCACGAATCTCTTCCCATACTTGTGCCACGTCATCTGTTTGGTTGTCTCCTCGTGCATGTAAAGCCGCTGGATTCTTTTTATGAATGGGAGATATCGAAGAATCGACTTTGCGGTGCTTGACTGCCTCACCTGACCATCCTTTCCCGTTACCTCTTCATACCTAGACCGCTACGGATGGGACGAGTACTTGTCCTCCGCATACTTGTCTCCAAAATAGAACGCAGCCTTTCGGACAACGGTCTATCCTTTGATAATCCATGTTGAGGTCCTTCATCATTCTCCTCGTCGCGTGCAGGCTTTGAGGCAGACAATGATCTTTGGGCAACATGTTACCAGTTGTTTTCAGACTTGCTTCAAAGCCCTCACGGGTGGTGTTGTACCGGGTCTTGTCGGCTAGACATTGGGAGATGGCATCGAGGCGAGAAATCGCGGCGCCCTCGTACGGAGGCCTATTAGCCGCGGCAATCATATCATAGAAGGCCTTCGCGGTTGGCTCCGGTTCCTCCGGTTACGGCGGCGCATCCGGTTCCGGCGGCGCCTCCGGTTCCGGAGGTGGCGAATCCGGGACATCGGCATGGACGAGATCATCTAGAAAGTCTCTAATTCCATCGTACTCATTGCCATTGAGCCGCTGCCGCATCACCTCACCTCTGTCACGTTCGCGCTCATCAAAGTCGATTTCCGTGACGTACCCATGCATATACCCATATTGCGGAAGGTGTCTATACATTTCATCCTTCCCACGACGTTGACGCTTCACGCAGCGAACACAAGGGCAAAGTGCCCGAACCAGCCCCTTTGTACCACGCGCTAACTCATTCACTAGAAAATGGGTCTTCCTTGTCCACTCATCTGTTTTCTCAGTCGCACTAACACGCTCATTGTACATCCATCCATTATCAGCCATCCTCTGCTTTATTGGGAGCCAAACCACAGACATAGCATTTATATCAAATAGGAATTTAAATGCATCATATTTTTATTTATTTTACCAGGCGAAACGCATGCATCAACCTACATCTCTACTAGGTGGGCTCCTAGCAGCCGCCGGATCCGTAGTTGGCTACGTTCTCCATGCTCTACCCCGGTCCAAGTCAGAATTTCGGCAGCACCTCCCCGCTGTTCTCCCGATACACGTCTCGGCAAAAAGCCGAGAGGATGTGCATCCGGAGAACAACGGGGAGGCGCCGCCGAAATCCTGACTCGGACCGGAGTAGAACATGGAAAACGTAGACAACTACGCATCCGCCGACTGTCCCGTAAATGCCGCAAGCGTTACGGTTCAAAATATGCGGACCACTAATGCATATTTATCCGCGTAACGCTCGCGGACGGGAAGTGACACCTAGGTTACGCAAGCTGGACTTGGAAAATGAATCTAGTGACATAAGAAAATGCGGAGAAGAAGTTGGAAATTTAGCTCACCCTCGGCTGTAGAGGAAGTAGTCCAACAACCAAGTGACGATGTCGGCGACCGTCGAGAAGCGCGTCAAGATCCGGGATCGTCACGCCGGGGTGCTCATGACGAGGCGGTCACCACATGGCCTATTAATAATTCACATTATTAGAACAAATTCACATTTGCATTTCTATTTCCATTATTAAACAAATTCATTTCTATTTCTATTACACATTTCCATTTCATTTCTATTTCTTTCCAATTTTCAAATCAGTTTATATTTCTTTCAATTTCAATTTCAATTACTATTTCTTTCTTTCTATTTCAAATCAATTACACATTTCAATTACTATTTTCTTACACATTTCAATTTTAACAACTAAAACCAATACACAAGTACAAAAAAATAAACCATACCGTGTGTGCTGCGGGGAGGCAGGGGGCGGCGCGGGTGGGGGGAGGAGGCTCGGGCGTGGGCCGGGTGGGGAGAGGGCGGCGGCGCGGGTGAGGGGAGGGCGGCGGCGCTGCGACGGGTGGCGGCGGCTGCTGGCGGGTGGGGGGAGGGCGGCGGCGCTGCGACGGGTGGCGGCGGGCCGCCGGCGGCGATGGACGGGGCCGCGAGGAGGAGAGCGGCGCGCGGCTGCCGGCGTCGGCGCGAGGTGGAGGGGAGCAGGGGAGGGCGGCGGGCGGCGGGGAGGTGGTTGCCGGCGGCGGGAAGCGTGGCGGCGGGCGGGGGGAGGAGCGAGAGCTGTGCGGGCGTGTGTGCTGTGCGGGGTGTGTTCCTGGTCCGGCTCGACCAGAACACGACCCGGCCCGGCCAACCCTAGCTATGCCGAGGGCCAGGCATATGCCGACGGCTGCCCTCGGCATAGCCCTTTTTTTTCTTTTTCAATTTATTTTCAATTTTAAATTTTATTAATGTCAATTATATTTATAAAATATATTAATATAGGTCCATGCTAATTTGTTTTAATCTTCTACATTCGCAAGCTATGCACATAATTTTTTTTTCCATATCTTAACTTAATATCTCCGGTAGACGAGACCCTAATTCAAGAGCCCCACCGATCTACCCCTTTGACCGGCCTCCGATAACATTTAAACCATGGACTTTTCTCTTATTTTGTGTTTTGTTAGGTCATTGTAACATGTAGTATCAATAATTACCCTATCTTACATCAATATTCCCTCCGGTAGACGAAACCCTAATCTGGGAGCCCCGCAGATCTACCCCTTTCACCGGCCTCCGATGACAGTTGACCCATGTAATTTTCTCTTCCTTTGTGTTGTGTTAGGTCATAGGAACATGTAGTACCAATAATTACCCTATCTTACCTCAATATTCCCTCCGGTAGAAGAAACCCTAATATGGGAGCCCCGCGGATCTACCCCTTTCATCGGCGGTCTACCCCTTTGATCGCATCCCATCGGGGTCCCCGGTGGGCATATGCCTCCATTTGAGCTTGGTTAGGTCATAGGTACATGTTGAAACAAGGATCATCCCATATGATATCAAGTTTCTCTCCGGTTCACGTACGAGGGAGTTCACCCTATACATGCAGAATCTGCCTAAGTGTAGGAACCCCCTGTCCGAGAAGCCGGACACACCTGGGGGGGTAGCCTTGGATATAAAACCATCTCAAATCACTTTTGTGCATTCCATGTGGACACACACAAGTTTTGGGGCCATTCCCTAGATCCGATGCTCTATTTCTGACGAAACCCTAGTTTTGTTGACCGCGCGGTCTACCCCTTTGACTGCATCCCATCGGGGGTCCCCCGGTGGGCATATGCCTCCATTTGAGCTTGGTTGGATCATAGGTACATGTGAAAACAAGGATCATCCCATATGATCCCAAGATTCTCTCCGGTTCACCTCCGAGGAGTTCCCCCTATACATCCGAGTACTGCCCAAGTGTAGGAACCCCCTGTCCGAGAAGCCGGACACACCGGGGGTAGCCTTGGACATAAAACCATCTCAAATCAATTTTGTGCATGCCATGTGGACACACACAAGTTTTGGGGCCATTCCCTAGATCCTACGCTCGATTTCTGACGAAACCCTAGTTCTGTTGACCGCGCGGTCTACCCCTTTGACTGCATCCCATCGAGGGTCCCCCGGTGGGCATATGCCTCCATTTGAGCTTGGTTAGGTCATAGGTACATGTGGAAACAAGGATCATCCCATATGATATCAAGTTTCTCTCCGGTTCACGTACGAGGAGTTCCCCCTATACATGCGAGACTCGCCCAAGTGTAGGAACCCCCTGTCCGAGAAGCCGGACACACCTGGGGGGGGGGCCTTGGACATAAAACCATCTCAAATCAATTTTGTGCATGCCATGGGGTCTGCCCAAGTTTTGGGGCCATTCCCTAGATCCGATGCTCTATTTCTGACGAAACCCTAGTTCTGTTGACCGCGCGGTCTACCCCTTTGACTGCATCCCATCGGGGTCCCCGGTGGGCATATGCCTCCATTTGAGCTTGGTTGGATCATAGGTACATGTGAAAACAAGGATCATCCCATATGATCCCAAGATTCTCTCCGGTTCACCTCCGAGGGAGTTCCCCCCTATACATCCAGAATCTGCCCAAGTGTAGGAACCCCCTGTCCGAGAAGCCGGACACACCTGGGGGGTAGCCTTGGACATAAAACCATCTCAAATCAATTTTGTGCATGCCATGTGGACACACACAAGTTTTGGGGCCATTCCCTAGATCCTACGCTCGATTTACGACGAAACCCTAGTTCCGTTGACCGCGCGGTCTACCCCTTTGATCGCATCCCATCGAGGGTCCCCGGTGGGCATATGCCTCCATTTGAGCTTGGTTAGGTCATAGGTACATGTGGAAACAAGGATCATCCCATATGATATCAAGTTTCTCTCCGGTTCACGTACGAGGGAGTTCCCCCCTATACATGCAGAATCTGCCCAAGTGTAGGTACCCCCTGTCCGAGAAGCCGGACACACCTGGGGGGGGGCCTTGGACATAAAACCATCTCAAATCAATTTTGTGCATCCCATGGGGTCTGCCCAAGTTTTGGGGCCATTCCCTAGATCCGATGCTCTATTTCTGACGAAACCCTAGTTCTGTTGACCGCGCGGTCTACCCCTTTGACTGCATCCCATCGGGGGTCCCCCGGTGGGCATATGCCTCCATTTGAGCTTTGTTGGATCATAGGTACATGTGAAAACAAGGATCATCCCATCTAATCCCAAGATTCTCTCCGGTTCACCTCCGAGGGAGTTCCCCCCTATACATCCGAGTACCGCCCAAGTGTAGGAACCCCCCTGTCCGAGAAGCCGGACACACCTGGGGGGTAGCCTTGGACATAAAACCATCTCAAATCAATTTTGTGCATGCCATGTGGACACACACAAGTTTTGGGGCCATTCCCTAGATCCTACGCTCGATTTCTGACGAAACCCTAGTTCTGTTGACCGCGCGGTCTACCCCTTTGACTGCATCCCATCGAGGGTCCCCCGGTGGGCATATGCCTCCATTTGAGCTTGGTTAGGTCATAGGTACATCTGGAAACAAGGATCATCCCTTATGATATCAAGTTTCTCTCCGGTTCACGTACGAGGGAGTTCCCCCCTATACATGCAGAATCTGCCCAAGTGTAGGAACCCCCTGTCCGAGAAGCCGGACACACCTGGGGGGGGCCTTGGACATAAAACCATCTCAAATCAATTTTGTGCATGCCATGGGGTCTGCCCAAGTTTTGGGGCCATTCCCTAGATCCGATGCTCTATTTCTGACGAAACCCTAGTTCTGTTGACCGCGCGGTCTACCCCTTTGACTGCATCCCATCGGGGGTCCCCCGGTGGGCATATGCCTCCATTTGAGCTTGGTTGGATCATAGGTACATGTGAAAACAAGGATCATCCCATATGATCCCAAGATTCTCTCCGGTTCACCTCCGAGGGAGTTCCCCCCTATACATCCAGAATCTGCCCAAGTGTAGGAACCCCCCTGTCCGAGAAGCCGGACACACCCGGGGGTAGCCTTGGACATAAAACCATCTCAAATCAATTTTGTGCATGCCATGTGGACACACACAAGTTTTGGGGCCATTCCCTAGATCCTACGCTCGATTTCTGACGAAACCCTAGTTCTGTTGACCGCGCGGTCTACCCCTTTGATCGCATCCCATCGAGGGTCCCCGGTGGGCATATGCCTCCATTTGAGCTTGGTTAGGTCATAGGTACATGTGGAAACAAGGATCATCCCATATGATATCAAGTTTCTCTCCGGTTCACGTACGAGGGAGTTCCCCCCTATACATGCAGAATCTGCCCAAGTGTAGGAACCCCCTGTCCGAGAAGCCGGACACACCTGGGGGGGGGCCTTGGACATAAAACCATCTCAAATCAATTTTATGCATGCCATGTGGACACACACAAGTTTTGGGGCCATTCCCTAGATCCGACGCTCGATTTCCGACGAAACCCTAGTTCTGTTGACCGCGTGGTCTACCCCTTTGACTGCATCCCATCGGGGGTCCCCCGGTGGGCATATGCCTCCATTTGAGCTTGGTTAGGTCATAGGTACATGTGGAAACAAGGATCATCCCATATGATCCCAAGATTCTCTCCGGTTCAACTCCGAGGGAATTCCCCCCTATACATGCATAATCTGCCTAAGTGTAGGAACCCCCTGTCCGAGAAGCCGGACACACCTGGGGGTAGACTTGGATATAAAACCATCTCAAATCAATTTTGTGCATGCCATGTGGACACACACAAGTTTTGGGGCCATTCCCTAGATCCGACGCTCGATTTCTGACGAAACCCTAGTTCTGTTGACCGCGCGGTCTACCCCTTTCACTGCATCCCATCGGGGTCCCCGGTGGGCATATGCCTCCATTTGAGCTTGGTTAGGTCATAGGTACATGTGGAAACAAAAATCATCCCATATGATATCAAGTTTCTCTCCGGTTCACGTACGAGGGAGTTCCCCCTATACATGCGAATCCGCCCAAGTGTAGGAACCCCTCGTCCGAGAAGCCGGACACACCTGGGGGGTAGCCTTGGATATAAAACCATCTCAAATCACTTTTGTGCATTCCATGTGGACACACACAAGTTTTGGGGCCATTCCCTAGATCCGACGCTCGATTTCCGACGAAACCCTAGTTCTGTTGACCGCGTGGTCTACCCCTTTGATCGCATCCCATCGGGGTCCCCGGTGGGCATATGCCTCCATTTGAGCTTGGTTAGGTCATAGGTACATGTGGAAACAAGGATCATCCCATATGATCCCAAGATTCTCTCCGGTTCAACTCCGAGGGAATTCCCCCCTATACATGCAGAATCTGCCTAAGTGTAGGAACCCCCTGTCCGAGAAGCCGGACACACCTGGGGGGGTAGCATTGGATATAAAACCATCTCAAATCAATTTTGTGCATGCCATGTGGACACACACAAGTTTTGGGGCCATTCCCTAGATCCGACGCTCGATTTCTGACGAAACCCTAGTTCTATTGACCGCGCGGTCTACCCCTTTCACTGCATCCCATCTGGGGTCCCCGGTGGGCATATGCCTCCATTTGAGCTTGGTTAGGTCATAGGTACATGTGGAAACAAAAATCATCCCATATGATATCAAGTTTCTCTCCGGTTCACGTACGAGGAGTTCCCCCTATACATGCGAACTCGCCCAAGTGTAGGAACCCCCGTCCGAGAAGCCGGACACACCGGGGGTAGCCTTGGATATAAAACCATCTCAAATCACTTTTGTGCATTCCATGTGGACACACACAAGTTCTCGGGGCCATTCCCTAGATCCGATGCTCGATTTCCGACGAAACCCTAGTTCCGTTGACCGCGCGGTCTACCCCTTTGATCGCATCCCATCGGGGTCCCCGGTGGGCATATGCCTCCATTTGAGCTTGGTTAGGTCATAGGTACATGTGGAAACAAGGATCATCCCATATGATATCAAGTTTCTCTCCGGTTCAACTCCGAGGGAGTTCCCCCCTATACATGCAGAATCTGCCTAAGTGTAGGAACCCCCTGTCCGAGAAGCCGGACACACCTGGGGGGGTAGCCTTGGATATAAAACCATCTCAAATCAATTTTGTGCATGCCATGTGGACACACACAAGTTTTGGGGCCATTCCCTAGATCCGACGCTCGATTTCTGACGAAACCCTAGTTCTGTTGACCGCGCGGTCTACCCCTTTCACTGCATCCCATCGGGGGTCCCCCGGTGGGCATATGCCTCCATTTGAGCTTGGTTAGGTCATAGGTACATGTGGAAACAAAAATCATCCCATATGATATCAAGTTTCTCTCTGGTTCACGTACGAGGGAGTTCCCCCCTATACATGCAAGACTCGCCCAAGTGTAGGAACCCCCTGTCCGAGAAGCCGGACACACCTGGGGGGTAGCCTTGGATATAAAACCATCTCAAATCACTTTTGTGCATTCTATGTGGACACACACAAGTTCTGGGGCCATTCCCTAGATTCGATGCTCGATTTCCGACGAAACCCTAGTTCTGTTGACCGCGCGGTCTACCCCTTTGACTGCATCCCATCGGGGGTCCCCCGGTGGGCATATGCCTCCATTTGAGCTTGGTTAGGTCATAGGTACATGTGGAAACAAGGATCATCCCATATGATATCAAGTTTCTCTCCGGTTCAACTCCGAGGGAGTTCCCCCTATACATGCGAATCCGCCTAAGTGTAGGAACCCCCGTCCGAGAAGCCGGACACACCGGGGGGTAGCCTTGGATATAAAACCATCTCAAATCAATTTTGTGCATGCCATGTGGACACACACAAGTTTTGGGGCCATTCCCTAGATCCGACGCTCGATTTCGACGAAACCCTAGTTCCGTTGACCGCGCGGTCTACCCCTTTGACTCGCATCCCATCGGGGTCCCCGGTGGGCATATGCCTCCATTTGAGCTTTGTTAGGTCATAGGTACATGTGGAAACAAAAATCATCCCATATGATATCAAGTTTCTCTCCCGTTCACGTACGAGGGAGTTCCCCCTATACATGCGAGATCCGCCCAAGTGTAGGAACCCCCTGTCCGAGAAGCCGGACACACCTGGGGGGGTAGCCTTGGATATAAAACCATCTCAAATCACTTTTGTGCATTCCATGTGGACACACACTAGTTTTGGGGCCATTCCCTCCGCCCCGCTACTTCTCCCCCGCCCTTTTTTCCCGCCATGATTTCCCGCCAAGTTTTCCCGCCCACCCTTTCCCGCTCATTCTCTCCCGCCAAGTTTTCCCGCCCACCCTTTCCCGCCCATTCTCTCCCGCCAAGTTTTCCCCCCCACCCTTTCCCGCCCATTCTCTCCCGCCAAGTTTTCCCGCCGTTTCAGCCCCTCGTCGGCCTATATATAGCCATGTCTTCTCCACTAACAACGACCAGCAACATTTCTCCCTTCATCGCT
Organism: Lolium rigidum; assembly: GCF_022539505.1. Taxonomy (NCBI): domain Eukaryota; kingdom Viridiplantae; phylum Streptophyta; class Magnoliopsida; order Poales; family Poaceae; genus Lolium; species Lolium rigidum. The sequence continues at coordinate 74,662,988 of NC_061509.1, forward strand.
TCTCTCATCCAACGAACCACAAAATCCTCCGAGCTGAGCTGCCGCCGAGATGGCTCCTCGTCGCCGTAGCAACACGGGCTTCATCGGCGTTCGCCCGCGGCTCGCGGGACATTTCGCGGCTGAAATCACCGCCGGTGGTACGCGTGTGTGGCTCGGCACCTTCTACACGAAGGAGGCCGCTGCCCGCGCATACGACGTTGCGGCTTGGAGGTTTGGCCGGCCGCGCCACGAAATGAACTTCCCGGAGGTCGGGTCTCCGACGGAAGCTCGAGTCTCTCTACCGAGCCGCTACTTCGCTCACGGGGTGAAGCGCGGCGGTACAGTCCGGCCGGCGGCGGATTGATACCACCGAGGCGGACGAGCGGTTCATGGCACAGTGGCGCGGAGACAATCCCGGAGCCGTCGAGGCGGAGCGTGCATTCCGGAAGGACAAGCGGACGTACAGGGAGAGAGAGGAGGGCGGGAAAGCGGCAGAGGAAGGCCGAGGTTGAAGCGAGTACGCCAAAGGAGAGGCGTCGACATGGGGGAGGATGATGAACGGTGGTCGTGGAACCTCACAACCACCGCTTCGGAGGACACCCCCGGCGAGGACGAAGATTTCGACTTCGATTAATATGTGTGTGTGTCGAGTCCGTGTGTCTAGCGGGTCATGCGTCGACCCAGTGTTAAGTGCTTTGTTCGTGTGTGGGTGTAGTTCTTTAAATGTTTTGGTTTGTGTGTGGGTCTAGTTCTTTAAGTGCTTTGGTTCCTGTGTGGGTGTAGTTCTTTAAGTGTTTTGGTTCCTGTGTGTGGGTGTAGTTCTTTAAGTGTTTCGGTTCGTGTGTGGGTGCTAAGTTCTTAAATGTATCACTTTTGTGCATGCCATGCCATGTGGACATACACAAGTTTTGGGGCCATTCCACATACAGATCCTGGATTTTACCAAGTGCTAGCCCATGCATGCGGAAATCGTCAACGCCGGGTACATGCAAGGTTAGCCAAACCTTACATCACAATTGTACACATATGTTATGGGCATATGCAAGTTTTCCAGCGATTCCGACGCTCCGATGGTCTGTATCTTGGAAAACCCTAGGGCGGGGACCCCGCAGATCTACCCCTATAGCTTTCTCCGTGCGAGGGTTTACCAATGGACTTTTTTACTTGTTTTCTTTGTTTAGGACATATGTACATGTAAACCATAGGTTGGGCATACTTTACCATAAAATAGGCTCCGTTTGAGCCGTGGCGGGAGTTTCCACATACAGATCCTAGGGCGGGACCCCGCGGATCTACCCCTAGGGTAAGGGTTAGGGTTATAGTTAGGGTTAGCAATGTATGTGGAAACCCTAGGGTTAGGGTTAGAGTTAGCGTTAGCAATGTATGTGGAAACCCTAGGGTTAGGGTTAGGGTTAGGGCTAGAGTTAGGGTTAGGGTTAGAGTTAGGGTTAGGGTTAGAGTTAGGGTTAGGGAATTCTTAAAAAATAGAACCATTTTTTACATAATGCATACTAGTAAATAAATAATAGAAACATAATAAGAAAAAAGAAAAAAAGAAAAAAAAATCTATATGCCGAGGGTGGCCGTCGGCATAGGGTGGCCATGCCCTATGCCGAGGGTAGCCCTCGGCGTCTGTCTGACGCCGTGAGAGGGCGGTGACGGTGCGGGTGCGAGGGAGGTGATGGAGACCTCTACGCCGAGGGCCGGGTAGACGCCGACGGCGGCCCTCGGCGTAGGAGCCTATACGCCGACGGTACCTAGACGCCGACGGTCGGCTTCCGGCGCTGCCCTGGCGAGGCCGTACGCCGACGGCCCCGATAAAATGCCCTCGGCGTAGGGTTTGGCCGTCGGCGTCTAGGCCCATTCCTGTAGTGAACTCACTGAGCAAGAGGATAGGTTGATTTACGTTAGAAGGGTTGATATATAGATAGATGTAGCATGTGTGCTGGCTGCACTATGTGTCAATAACGATATCAAGGCAATACGAGGAAAAACTCAGTGATGAAAAAGTAGTGTTTGGGTTAAGCCAATGGAAGGATTTGTCATAATAAGTGTGCCTTTTTAACTTTGAAACCCATTATGGATGTGTTGGGGTGCTCATCTGAGACAAGGGGGTTTACTGTTGCCTGTCACCATCCAGCAGACTATGCTATTAGCTAGACGAATTGCCCTGGGCAAACAAGATGTTCTCGCATTATTTTGCAAACTGATACTGTACAGGTCATTGAAACACTCCAGCCGCCGGGAATTTTTCTTCGATGGCAGCTGCTCCTTTTTCTGAAGATACTTATATTCAATTCAAGCTAGGGTTGAACCTAGAATTTTGTACTGCATGCCTTGAAGTCGAACTGGTACGCATTTTGCTTACATCAGAATAATTACGATGGGTTTGGATGCAAGAGGAACACGGCAGCTAGCGTACGCGGATGTAATTTCCTGAAGAAATGAAGCAGGAGCGTAAGAGCATCTCCATCGACGTCCCAAAATAGTTGCCGACAGAGGCGCCAGCACTATCGTATGGGGGACGCCGGTACAGTATCCTCCATTTGGCGGAGCTGCTCCCACACTGGCGCGCCTCATACGACAGCCCCAATAGATAATTTAAATTTGAAAACTCAAACACAAGCATAGAAATTCGAATAAGTTTACGAATATGAAGTTTGCGCCAACACACGGCCACCAAATTTGAATAGGTTTTGGAATAAGAAATTTGGGCCAACACACGGCCACCAGATCGCCGTCTCCGGCGGAAAAAAAAAAGGGCTTCCAAGTCAGATGATCACATGAAGGAGGTCACGGGCGGCTCAACCTCGACGGCATCCTCATCGGTGGCCGGCGGCGGCTCCATCGCTACAACAGGATCCACGATCGCCGGGGGAGGCATGAATGTGGACGATACCGGGGGAGACATGAACGTGGACGGTGCCGGGGTAGACATGAACACGGACGGTGCCGGGGGAGACGTCGACGCAGCTCGCGCCACCATCACCTCTTGGCCGATGCGCTCACGGTACATCTCTTGTCACGCCCGCGCCAACGGGTCCATCTTCTCCATGTCGGCCATCAAGATTTTGGATTCTTGAGACATCTTGGCCAACCATAGATGTGTCGCTTCGTTGGTGGCCTTCATGGCAGCGACGTGAGCTTCTAGCTTCGCCGCCTCCACCTTCTCCCTCTCCAACGCGATCTTCATGTCTTGCTTGTCGAGGATTGTCTTCCACACGACGGTGGCCCTATCCGACGCTTTCTTGTTCTCAACCGAGAATGAGTTGATCATCTTCTTGAGGGAGGTGTCCACGGCTGCCAATAACGCCGCTGCATTCCTCTCGACCTTGGCTCTCTTTGTTCCAATGGGGCGCCCGATGGAGGCGCCCGGTGGATCGACCGGCCCATGTTCCCCGTCCTTCAATAGAGTGTGGAGGAGGTCGTCCCATTTCTTGCAACCTTGGAGCTTGTTGTAGCAATGCATGAAGGGGAACCGCACCTCGTCCTCGCCCATGGACATGCCGAACGCGTCGCCGGACCCCTGGTGGGTGTGCCTGCCGTCGTCGGGGAAGAGGTGGCGGGGAAGGCCGGTGCCGTCTGTCACGTGGCCCTCGGTGCAGCGCAGGTCAGGCGACGAGTTCAGGTCGGGGAAGCGGAAGGCGCCGCTGCCCCAAGCCGCTGAATCCGGCGAGAAGGGCGCGTTGTTGTCGATGGTCATGTCGTTGTCCCCGTACTCGGGGGAGTAGCGGGCGCGGCCGTCCATCTGCGACAGCGACATCGACGGAGCGTCTGCGGTGTACCCCGCGTAGTAACCCGGCGATGACAGGGAGCTCGAGATGTTGTTGAGGCCGTCGCCCAAGCTCAGGCACGCTTCCGCAGAGGCCGCCGCTTTCTTTGCGTCGAGGGCGGCGATGCGGCGCCTCCTGCGGTCAGCCGTGATGAGGGAGCGGCGTTCCATCTCCTTGTCCCACTCCTCCTGTGACATGGTCGCCGGCTTCTCCTTCGGCGCGACGGTGCGTGTTTTCGTCGGTGCCTTCGCTGCCTTCACCGTAGCCTCTCTCTTCGGTGCCACGGCGCGGCGGCGAGGGTTTTTCGGGTTGGAGGCTGGATGGGAGATGGAGCGGCTGGCGGGAGAAATGAGCGGCGGTGGGGACGGGGTTTTGGGGGAGATGTATATTTTGTGGTTGTGTGGCTGACATGCGGCTCCCACGCCCAAAAATTTTAGCCTCGCGAGGCGCCGGCACGCCCGATTCGCGCCCACGGCGAAGGGACCGACACGGGATTGCCGGCGCTTCTATTAGGCTCGAAAAATCGCCGGCGCCGTTTGAGGCGCGCTGGTGCGAGCCATTTTCGCTCCCGGCCCCCAAATTGCTATCGAAGCCGCTATTGGGAGCGCCGGTGGAGATGCTCTAAGTGGATGGTTTTGACGGCTGCGGTTTTGAAGCTAGAGGTTCGAACTGGCTGACACATCTACACAGCTTATCCTTCACCCATCGGCCGTATTCCTGGTGTGTTGTTTTGTGCTTCAATCATGGCCCATTCCGTTCTTTATCGTCCTTTCCTTTCATTGGTGTGCAAGAGATAAAGCTTATCGCCATCCCCGTCTTGGCAGATTAGAGCGTACGTGCGTGCGTGCCAAACCCAGGCGTGATCTTGGTACCGGCTTCACGTGTTTTTGTTACTTTTGTGTTGGTTTCGTACAAGCAAGCAACCAACCGTGAACCAACTACTAACCAACAATACTTGTTTTTTCCTCCCACTAGCGTGTGATTAGTAGATGGATTAAGAGTTCTTTTCGAAAAAAATAGATTATGGGTTGATAAGAAGACTAATCAGTTCTCCCAGACTTTGTTACATCAGAATTAATACTGTACTATAGTTTAGTAATGCTGCTAAGAAGACTAATCAGTTCTCCCAAACTTTGTTACATCAGAATTAATACTGTACTATAGTTTAGTAAGGCTGCTAAGGCTAGCACTTCTATTTGACCTTGTTAAAACTTTTCTACAATCGCCTCAGCTGCTTGTACTTCGGTTGCTTGGACTTGGATGAGTCTGGGCCATATTCAGAAATCTTTCTCTGCCGCGAATTTGAGGCCTTGTTTCCTTTGACAGGGTCACCGCCGCCAGGGCGATTCAATGCGTAAGCTTCCCCCATCCTGTTCCTGCATTCTTTACTTGCAGCCGCATGATCAACCACTGCAAGTGCAGAAAGGAAAAATGCTTTACTACTGAAGATCTATCGTACTAATTTGCAATAAGCTTTCTGTGTCTGAAAAATAAGTTTCTTCTCACCTGGTTTCGGGTAGTCTTTGCCTATGATGCACCTAGCTTTCTCCTGGACGCTGAGGGGCGCGGTCCAAGGCTCGTAGATGTACTGCTTGGGCATGTCTGCAACACAACAACGGAGGGTTAATTGCTTCTTAGATCGCAAAGATGTTGTGTTGCTTTCTGATGATGAACTTTTGTTGCTGGGATAGTCACGTTTCAGCGCTGGGATGAAATGTCTGATGTAGTCTCCGTTGGGGTCGTACTTCTTTCCGAATGAGATTGGGGAGTAGATTCTGTGATACTGAGTTGAGGACGCATGGAAGAAATATTTTAGACTGAATGAAAATGCAGTTACAACTTACAAGTACTGCCTAAAGTGACTGTTTAATTGCTAACCTGGTAGAAGAAGGATGAACAGGATAGCCACAGCCAGTTGCCGTTGTTAATGGCCCAGTCAGAATCTATCAGTAGCCTTTCAAAGACGTCACGGCCTTTCTCCCAGTGGATAAACTTCATGCAGTAGACAAGCAATTTGAGGTAAAGAAAATTACCTAAGCTTGGAATCAGATCTCTCTTCTTCTTTTTTGCAAAAATAGAATGTGACTTGAAATAAACTCTCTTTTTCTAACTCTGATGTGCTCCTGCGCATGGGCTAAAAAGAATCACTTGGAAATAAATACTAGTTTCATGTTGCTTTCAGAAAGGTATGTCCTTATCAGATATGATTAGGTAAATGAGTGGCTTATTGTTTTCAGGAGTGTAACTTCATAACATTGAACCCAACAAATACCTGAGCAATACATGATTTCTCTATGGATTAACCTCGAAAGCAAGCTTTTGTGGTTTTCGCTGGTGCTTCTGATCAAAAGTTTTGCATGTGAAATTACTGTTTGTGATGTTGACTTCCCTCTAATGTGCATCAGCGCTCTAACTTCATTATTTTACCAATTCTTGATAGTTCTAAATCTAGTGTTACCTTCAGACTGTTTATTAAGAATATATCAGGGTTGAGAAATCACCTTCAAAATTTTGATGCGAATTGTTTAATAGTGACACCTGACGTGCTAACTTACTACCAAAATTACAAACAAACAACATAAACCAAGCTACTGTGTAGATCATACGTACTAGATCACCCCGCGTCAGGAAACAAGCAACAGAGTGGCGTGCAAGATGATGCATCCAACCCCACTTCCTCAGCTGCCAACCAAGAAAATGATCAAAGTCATTCACATGATCCAGTTGCAAGTGATGCGAAACAGAAAGATGGAAGCAAGACAAAGTTATAGCACGTTTTTCAGGAAAAAAAAAAACCTGAATCATGATGGCATCAATCCATGGATATCCCGTTCGGCCATCTCTCCATGCAACAAACAGCTCCTCACTCTCTCTCCATGGGATCTATACTAGAAGGGGCAGGGATTATGATAAAGGCGAAGAGAGTTGAAATAAGGTGGTGATAGGATCAGCAAACCTGTTTGCATATTTTGTTCCCTTTCATATGATCGAAATTAGGAGTGCCAAAAGACACTGTATAGAAGAAGTCTCTCCACAGCAACTGTTACAATAAACGGAAATCAAGAAAAAAACAATCAGGACAAACAAACCAATGCAGTTATAAATGAACTCACCTGGCCAGTCAATGAAACCGGTGGTTTTGTATGCATTTTGGTACTCCTGTAGACATCTTGAATACAGTGGTAAAAATACCTTGACGACAGGCAACCAAACTGCAACATAATCGATCCATTTCAATCCTCAACAATTGTAATCTAAAGAAAATGGCAATGGACGAGACGATTACAGATGATCATGACAATACTCACTTTCAGATATGGTGACAAGACCGTTGTCGCGGGTTTCAGGAAGGCAGAAGGGTCACCCTTAGGTTTCTCAAACTTGGCAACCCACTCCTGCAAAAGGGAATTTGATGTTGTTATGAGTGTAACTGTAAAAGTAAACTACCATTTCTAAATTGAACATTCAGAGTTCAGTAGATATGTGTGCACTGAATCAGAGAAATGGTCACTTTTCAGAAATACTAAAACCTTATCCTGGAGTGACTCTCTCATCCTCTTGAGAGCTTCTGTCTCACCGCCACGGAACGGCGGAACGTGCTCCTATGTATGGATAGTCATTCAGTTAACAAAAACTCAAATATGATCAAACAAACAGTACACTGGATTCAGTGTTGCTTCTGCTCTAACCTGGCTGATATCACCGTACCCAAGCTCCTCCAATTTGGGCACAGAAAACAACTCATACTCCCCGGTATCACCGATCGGCGGGAGCACAGAGTATTCCTCTGCTATAGGCGCGGGCGGCTCCCCGGCAATGTTCAGAAACGACTGGTAAGTCAACGGTGGCCGGCCCCCATTCTGCAGGTTTATCATTCGACAGAAAATAAAAACATCTGCTAAGCGCATGACTCCAAACATTCTATCAAGAAATGAACATAACTACATAAGTGCCTCCTACTGTATAGTATACCTTCTCTATGATTACTGCAGGGTCGAAAAGGGTGTGGCTGACTGGAGAGAACACCTCGATCCCCGACGCAGCCGCAAAATCCTTGAACGATCAGAGTAATTCGGTAAATTTCCGGTCTCCTTATAAAACTAGTACAGTACTACTTGCGGAGTGATCACTGTCCTTACCGTGACTCTCTTGTCGCGGGCCAGGGCGTACGGCTCGGTGTCGGACTCGAAGTACAGCTTCCCGATGTTCCACTGCGAGCACGGAAGAACACAAGAAGGTGAATTAGGTCCTCAAGTCAAGTGCTTGCAAGATTACAAAGAAGAGCGTGGTAGTAATAGCATTTCGTTACGCACGTCCTTGAGGGCGCCGCAGACGGCGTCGGAGACGTCGTCGCGGGCGCGGAGGAGGAGGAGGCGGGAACCTAGGCGGCGGAGGCGGGAGTCGAGGTCGTCGAGGCTCTCGAGGAGGAAGCGGACGCGGGCGACCCCGGCGCGCGCGGAGCCCGGAGAGGGCGCGTCGGGGTCCGGGCGGAGGTACCGCGGGTCGAGCACGAACACCGGGTAGACCCGCGCGGCGCCGCGCCGGGCCGCGTCCAGCGCAGGGTTGTCGTGCACGCGGAGGCCCTTCCGGAACCAGACCATCGCCGCCGCCGCCGCCGTCGCGGTCGCGGCGGTTGCGGCGTCCATTGGTGGTGGTGGTGGTGGTGGCTGGTCGGTTGGCGCTCCGAATTGGGAAGTTGTGGAGTGGCGCCTGGATCTGAACCGTTGACGTGAGATCGGACGGTGGGTGTTTGAACTGCAAGGGGTAGCGGCAGCGAGTGGCGAGCCAGTGGCCACGTTGGTTTCTGGACCGATTTTGTGCGGATGATGGTGAAATGGAGGCATGGCTGTGCAAGTTCGGGGGAACATTACCGAGGCAAACTACCCTTCTATATCGAAACTTGCGCAGTTAAGAACATCTCCAAATGGAGTAGTATAATATTCTAGAGTAATTAGGTGAAATGGCTTCCGCCACCCAATATCATAAAACCTCGTCCCAATCCACCAGGTTAGGATAGAGTATTGAAGATTGGAAAAAAATACATTAAGATTTGGAGAAAAGGTGAGAATAAGCTGGAATTAAACTCAAGATCGATACTCTATTACCAAACAAGTTTTTATAAAGCTGGTCATAGTGGGAGTAACCTAGACTAGTAACATATGTCATGTTACTAGTCTAGATTACTACCTTCATAGTGGGTAGTAACTTATATGTGGTGTCATGCATTGAATCATCTATTATGTTATAGACTCATCTTGTCTTGAGGTGTGTGATGTTATGGTAACATAGCTAGTTACCACCTCAAACTCTTTCTTCATTTATTAGCATGTCATGTCACCAAAATGTCTTGAGATATGTGATGTTATGTTACTCTCACTATGAGCAGTCTAAGTAACTGGGGATTTAGAGTTTGGTGAGGATTACCCCAACTAATTTCCATGAAAACTTTAGTACCAAACAAAGACTTAGGGTGAAGAGAGAAACTGTCAATTTACACCTGCAACCACCAAAAAATAGTTCAACAAAACAAGATTCTCAGTTTGCCATAAACCACCATGGTAGAAAACACAGCCTAAATCTAGCACGATGTCCATAGAAAATCAATCATATCAAAATCTTTGTAAGTAACAAAATTAACAACTTTGCGAAACATAATTGGTATGGAAGTAAAAAAGTATGTATTATCATGAGGACGAGACTATCAAACACTAAATTTTTTTAGAGCAAATTTACTAGATTATACAGTTAATCATCTAAATAGGTTCTACTTTATACCCATTACGCAACGTTGCAAATATATTCAAAACAAGATTCTCAATTTACCATGAACCACCATGGTAGAAAACACAGCCTAAATCTAACACAATGTCCACAGAAAATCAAACCTATTAATATGTTTGTAAGTAACAAATTTAACAACCTTGCGAAACGTAATTGGTATAGAAGGGAAAAAAAAGTATGTATTACCATGAGGACGAGACTATCAAACACTTACTTTTTTAGTGCAAATCTACTAAATTATACGGTTGGTCATCCAAATAGGTTCTACTTTACTACCACGCAACGTTGCAAATATATTTGACACTAAATGGTGTGAATCATAAGTTTAAATTACTTCTTAGGTGAGAGCCGCTATTTAATCACTCTGGCTATGTAGAAATGATGTACAACTACGCTCCGTTCATGATCATCTCTAGAGCATGTGAGGCATCACGCCCTTGTTTATGGAGGTGTCTACTCAATTCGATGACACGACGAGAGATTTTTTAACCAACATGCATGGCAAGCTAATCTGCGGATTGATCCTCCATCACTTTAGGCATCCTTACAGTACATTGTCTTTTATTTTTTAAGTTGATACATTTGGATTTAGCAGATGTGTGCATTCTTAAATAAATAAAAAATTGAACAAGAGAAAAATTGAATAAGAAGCTTTCATTTCAGTGGTGGCATGGGAAAGTACATAGAGGACCAAAAGAAGAAAAAATACAATCTAGTCCAAAAAAATTCCATATAGAGCCCTTAAAAGCCCTAAAGATAAATCTGGAAAAGCAACCGGTCCGGTTTCTGCGCCGCTTTGCCGGTAACATCTCAACGCAGCCAGACCACGCCGCCAGGGATAGAACCACTTGGGATGAGGCACCGAGAGCCAACTGCACTGGTGATGTAGAAGGGCCTCCGTCTGGCCTGGAGGTTGGTGTAGACGTACAATAGAATTGTTTGTACAGCAATAGTTATGCAGAAGCTAGATATAATGCTTAAATATTCTAAGTAGAAAAGCGTCCTTTTTTGGAAAAAAAACAAATTTAAACAATTCATACCGCAGCAATATATACTGATGCTTGTTCATGCGACCAAAGACCGCTTGATATGACCCATACGAGAGACTCAGGTGCATATATTCGTCAAAAGTGTAAAGTATCTCAATAGAATTACTACATTCAGCAGCTTTAACAAAACCATGATTGGCACCAGTAATAAGAACTGCCGCAAGAAAATGTTTGTGCGTACTGAACAGAACCACATGCTAACCTCAGATTATGGTTGTCCAAAGATAATTCAACCGATTCACAATTCAGTCGTCCCAAAGAACACATGTGACATTTCAAAAGTGCTGAACGACAGCAGGGGAGAACAGCTTCTCAAACAGAGGCCCAACTTGAACATGGAATGCAGATAGACTGAACCTAGTAAATGCCTTCTTTGTACCCCCTACTTCCCAGGGGAGGGGGAGCCATCTCCGTAGGAAACCAAGCCCTTCTTTCCTTCAGGACTGATCGACATAGATGGGGACCTATCCTTACTTGCACGCTTCGGAGATGGCGAGGCAAGGGGAGAGCGATCTTGGACAGGTGGTGGGGACCTTGATCTTGACCCAGACAGGCTCCTGCTCCTGGAGATTGACCTTGCACGTGATCTTGGTCTCACGGCAGGAGGCGAACGACTACGTGCTGGACTCCTGCTGTAGCCACCTCCCCTTCCACGGTCTCGGTGAACAGGCGGGCTGCGTGACACACTTCGGCTCCTCCTTCTGTACCTGTTAGGCCTCCAGTGAAAAATGAAGAGAGAACCATGAATTTGAGCCATGTACTGGACTAGGCTATACTGAACATCTTGCCACATAATTAGTTGGAAGATGTTTATCACCAACAGTATCAAAGTAGAGAAGGATGCAAGCAAACATGTTGTAGTTCTTTATCAGATAATGCAACCGTTTGGAACACTGAACACTAAGACAAATTTGTGTGGGATCAGAAAGAGATCAAGAGAACATTTCAAAATTCTATGTCTTTTTGCGGGAACAAAATTGTATGTCTATTTCCAAATAATTAAGGAAATTACACGGACATATCAAAATCAAATTTGCATTTGTTGTACGTGCAGTCATTCTGAATAGTTACTATACCTCGGTGATGCTCTTCTAGGAGGACTTCTGTACCGCCTTGGAGGTGAACGATAACGACTGCCTCGGTGACTCATATACCTACGAAAAGATATTACAGTAAATTCTCCAGAATGAAAGAAACATAGTTCAAAAGTGTTTCGCGAACTCATATGTGCAGAAGGATTTTACAGCTACTTCTCCAGAATGAAAGAAATTAAGTCCATAAGTTAAAGCAGTTACCTGTCACGATCACCTCTTCCACCATAACGGTGAGAACGATCAGCAGAAGGAGAACGGTATTGTCTTGCAAATGAGTAACGTTGAGTAAAACCCCGCCCCCTTTTTATGCGTTTTGATCCATCAGGAGAGACACTCCTCGATGGGCTCCTACCGTGATTGGCTGGTGATACTGCCCTGCGAGGTGGGCTAGGACTTCTGCTTGTGTTCCTGCGAGATCGACCACCTCTCACAGGGGTCGGGCTTCTTCTAGATAATCCCACAGGGCTCCTGCTGAAGTTTCTACGAGGATTTCTTCTAGGGCTTCTGCTTGCAGTCTTTCTGGGAGGCAGATCTGGGCTCCGGCTGACACCCTTTTGCAATGGAGATCTTGCAGAAGTTCGGCTAACGCTTCTTCCCTTGTCCATAGGTGTGGGGCTTGGGCTGATGCTTTTCGGCACATGAGTTCTTTCCAGGCTCTTACTCAGACTTCTTCGTTGGAAGGATCTAACCGAGCTCCTGCTAATGCTTCTTGTCCGAGCTTCAACAGGACTCCTGCTCCTGCGGACAACAGGGCTTCTGCCTGCACTTCCAGGTGGGCTCTTGCTGAGGCTTCTCCGATGAGGGCTCGTGCTGATATTCCTCCGTCGGGGTGGGCTCCTGCTTTCTTTTTGTTTGGGAGCATGGACAGGACTTCTACTACGACTCGGGTGAACAGGACTCGGGCTTACCAATCTCTCCGGGCTGACATATGACCTTTTGACTGGGCTTCTCGGACTTACACTCATACTCTTGCTCATTGAGTGATTAGCACTCATGCTCTGGCTCCTGCTTATCAATGTAAGATGAAATACTGCTTGCAGATGCAGTAAGCACAAAGAATGATTGATGTGGGAAGAAGTGTAGGGAACCTAGATTTGCTTCGGTTGCCAGTTAGAACAGGAACAGTATCAAGGTTCCTTTCAGATCTTGAATTGGTAACACCATTTGTGCGCATCTCCCCATTTTCCAGTTGAGATTTGTCTTCTTGTGCTAGACTCCTTGCTGGTGTTGCAATCTTTTCCTGAGTTGAAGTGGCATCCTTCAAAGCAAATACTGCTGTGTGATTTTCAGCTGGCAAGAAACAGTACAGGTTGATTAGTTGGCCAGTTGTGCAACATGAACTCTCCTAGTACCTAACGATTGCATATCCCGTAAAATACAAGCACACAACTACTGCAGCCTAATTTTCTAGCTTTGCAGTATATTCATCAAAGCAATCAGTAATAAGTGATGCCCAAGGCGGGGATTAATGAAGTAATAATCACACAAAAACTATCCCATAGCAAAATACCATTGCCTAACATGATCTACATAAATGAACTCCCACACCAATTTGTGGTTGTGCAGGCTCAAGTGGCATAGTATACAGTTTTTCCGGTATTCTTTGGATGGATTAACGTAGTGCATAACAAAACTAAAAAAAAAATGAAGTTCATGGGCCATGAGCCTAAATAAGAAACCAGTACAAGTTTAAGAGAGAGCATCTAGTTCACAATTTACACCCAATGAAATAAAGAAGCAACACAAATATGCATAGGCACATACATCAGCCACAAAAGGAAATTACCAGAAACGTGAGATGTGGCCTTAGATTTTCCTCCATGACGGTGCCGCTTTTTCCTAGCATCCTCAGCGCCGCTATCACTCGCATTTCCAGTTTCACTATCACTCTCTTCCATCCTGGTAATTAAATTTATGTTACATATCAGCAAACACCCCAAAATGTTCAATTTGGTAATGCGAACATACCTTTTCAACTTTTGCTTTGATTTCTTGTCACGCTTTCTACGTCTTTTCTCGCGCCTGCGGTCTCGCTTTCTTTTTCCATGCTTGCGTTTATCCTTCTTGGAGTGTCTCCTCCTGCGCTTTCGCTTTTCATCACTTGAGCTGCTGATGTCAGATGACTCACTGGAAGAATCTGAATCACTCTCAGAATCTGACTCAGACTCGGACGAGCTGTCTGATTCTGAAGAAGAATATCTCCTCTTCTTCTTTCTCCTCTTTGAAGATTTCTTGCGACGGCTCTTGTGTTTTTCTTCATTAGCTTCGTCATCAGATGAAATATTGGACAACTTTGATTTAAATTTCTTCTTATCTGTGGGATAATGGTAGCACAGAAAGGATGGTAAAAGACTAAGAGTATGTGAAAGATCTAGAACTATTTAGATGTTTAGATAGTTGTAAGGTACATTCCAAAATCACTACTGATGATTTGAGCAGTACCGTTTTCAGTTGTGACAGATCCACGACTTTTACCATCAACAAGCTCCCCACAATCCACTATTCTTACTGGAGCAAGAGGCATATTAGTAGAACTGTCCACATCAACAAGCTCAATCCTCTTCAGCACATCATTTCCAAGAATAATCTTACCAAAAACAGTGTTCTTCCTGCAATACAAGATAACACTAAAACCCTTCAGCATACGAAACATGGAAATCACAGCATACTTAACTTCCTATCTATGTTGTGACTTGATATCCTGCAATATTTGAAGTAAGTACCATACGTGAGATTTCACTCTTTAACACAAAAAACCAAGAGAACATCCAGGTTCACATTAAGCAGAACCTATCTGCATAACTGCATTCATTCCGAAATTGCACACAGTAGATTTGCGTAAGGCCACTGTTGTATGCTATCCCAACCCAATTAATATTTTACTTTTCCTAGAATGCTGATTTTTCACACATGGGAAATTGTGAAAAGTTGAGTTAAGTCTAAAAGAAGCAAATGTTGCATACATGTGCAACATTCCCCATGCAAAGGGTTGTGCCAAATCATGATTCATGATCAACGAAAAAACAAGAGATTGTAGCGACTCAGTTACAATCTCTCTCCCTCTCCGGACATGTTTGGAAGGGTTGTGCCAAATCATGACCAGGAAAAAGAATATTGTAACCGTGTAGCTACAATCTTTCTGTACCCCCACCCCCTCCCACTCTCATGTGCACCTTCCACATTTGATCATAGTTTTGCAAAACCTTTTGCAAGTTACACACTACGGAAAAATAAGTATTCCAAGAAATTCTAAGGGCTCAACAGAGCAAAAGGATTTCTCAGTCAGGATTGCATCATTGAATACCCATGCACTGAACAGAGAATGACGAAACAGATAGGATAATGGAACTATCTTTAACTAAATAATACTCCTCAACAAGAGTTGCTAGGAAAGACCTGAGTCAAGCATCAAATTAGATCCAAGCACTCAACAGGCAACACGGAGGAAGTAGTGCCAGGTAACTTTTACATCGATTATTACCTGGCAAAATAGATAAATGAAGAAAATAGTGTGCTCCTCTAAGAACATCACATGAAAGGCTAGAACGGCATTGTTCTAAATTTTGTATGCAATTGGAATTTCGTTCAAAATAGTTTGTTTGTTTCGCACTAAACAAAACAACTGTCAACCCAATGATAGTTATATATCTATAGTAGGGTCCATGAGCATCTTTTCAGATTTACATAATATTACATAAGCGACTTGGCAGACAACATTAATTTTCTGAACCCTTGCTGGTAAGGTACCACATGCAAAACTTAACTAAAGCTGAGAGTTCTGTTTACAAAATATTTTAAGCCTGAAACCTGCCACGACAATTGAAATGAACGCTCCAAACAAACCTGTCAAGATGTGCATTAGGCTTGAAAGTAATGAAGAACTGGGAACCATTGGTATTACGTCCAGCATTTGCCATTGATAAAAGACCACGGTCATCATGGCGTAGCACAAAATTCTCATCTGAAATGCAAATAATAAACAAGCATTACATGCATATTGATTACCATCATAACAGGATGAGTGCTATATTTGAGGATTTGACAGCTTCAAGAAATGATTGCGTCTAAAACTAACAACATTATACTGGGTAAACAAACTTCTGAATGAACTTAGAGACAATAGAATATCCACGAAACCCTATGCATACTTAATTTCAAATGAATATATTCCATACTGAGTTTAATGATTAATACCTTCAAACTGTTCGCCGTATATACTTTCTCCACCATTTCCTGAAAACACAACTATACTATTTAGTCACACTTCCACAAATAAGAAAAACCTGAGCACCAGGAAGCAGAGTACCATTATGTGTATGGAAGAATATTATAAAACACAAGAGGGTCATGTACACATGTCACAAATATGGCTGTTAAGAAATTCTTCCCCTGCATCTCATTCTTCTCAACTTTATTTCTACCAACTGAACTAAAGTTGGTTCATTTCAGGTAAAACAAATGACAGGTTTATCAAAACTAGCATCTGCCAACTGTTTTGCAGTAGAACACACAAATGAACCAATAAAGAGTGATATAACAGCAGGAGATTTCCACCTCTTCTCGATTCCCTAAAGAATGTAAGAGAGAAGTAACCAAATAACTCACCGTTTCCATTTGAGAAGTCACCACCCTGAAAAAAGGAAATACAGGTTAGCAAACATGTGCTAACAAACCAATTTAAGCTCCCTTTTTCTTTTTGACAATGAAGGTAATACACCTTAAATACTATTCCCTCTTTCCCAAAATGTAAGGCCCTAAAATGCGCTTTATTTTGCACGGTCTTTGATTCACTTCTATTACCACTAGGGAGTACCAAATTATATGGATTGAGAATGTATAAATTGTATCATTGCATTTCTCTTGCAAAATTCTTTCATTTCATGTATCTTTATAATAATTATGAACATATTATAAGTACAAATCATAGTCAAAGTTGTATTGACCAGCAAAAATCAAAGGTGCCTTACATTTTGGGAGGGAAGGAGTACATATGATAACAAAAGTTGTCGAAATCATCTGTCCTGTATCCTACATTCCTACATCATGGAGAAGGAAACAGAAAACTGGCTAAAAACAAGGAAAGGACAATGCTAACCTAAAATGAACCATATTGTTGAAAAACATATAATTACACAGGAGAGAAAGGAACTGACTTGTGCCATGAACCCCTTGATGACACGGTGGAATATTGACCCCTTATAATATAATGGCTTCTTAGTTGTCTGTCCGATTCCCTTCTCACCTGCAGCACAACCTCAATTAGGAAGAGCAGTGGTGCCAAGACAAATGGGAAGAATGAGCTTTCAAAAAATGAAGCCAATCTGTAAAATCAACCTGTTGAACGTGAGGGCCCTAGCACAAGAATAGGGATGCCTTAACCACTGTTGGAAATAATGCATAGGCTAACATTAATATAATTCCAACAACCACTAGGTCAATACATGATTTCAACAAGTACATCTGCAAATATTGGTATGCTATTTATATAGTAGTGTTGATATTTCAAGACATAACTACTAGACCAGAACTGCAGCTATGTTTCACACACGGTCACAAATACAACTTAGGCACAGATGACATTTGTATCTATTCACCAAAAATGAACATTACCTGTGCATAATGCTCTGAAGTTCTCAGCTGTCAGGGGAGCAACATCAGCAAACAGCTGCAAGGAAAAGAAAATTATTCACTAAATCATAGGTTCTCGTCGAACTTTATAAACGATAACAAATGAAAAACTAAGCACAGAACTAGAGTTGCTGATCTCAAATCTACCACCCACCTGTGCATGTGAACTTACAAGAAAAGAAAGTGTACCTCAAATATCATTCTTTCGTCAGGCCCATCAGCTATTGATACGTCCAGAAAGACAATTGGGTTCTTGTTTCCACCCATCTTCTCGATGGCTGAAGTTGACGAGCCAGCAGCACAGTTGCTTCAAACTGAGTAAAATAGGGAAATGTAGATAACTACAATTGTTAACAGTGGGCATACAAAAATAGAGGGGCGCTCAATATTATTGCACCAGTCACAATCCAATTCATTCAGGCATACATAAGCACAAAAACAATTGAACCATAAACTCGGAGCATGTGAGCATCTGTTGGTATGCAAACTACCTCTTATTCTAATTGGCATCATGTCAGAAGACATAAAATTTAAGTTGCGTGCATTTATAGTACCTTATGAAGCACAGTATCTCTATGAAGGTGATTACTTCAGTTGCCTCCTCTATTTGAACTGATTCTTTCATACTAACTGCTTGAAACTAGAAACCCATTGTCTACCCTATACCAGAGCGACGAGCAAGATAGACAAAGCATGACTGCCCTAAATCAACCATAAACTATACGTCTACTACAACAAGTGTAGTCCCAGCTTCCACAGCTCTGTTGGACCCCAAGGATAAAATGAGTCAGAGGCAACACTACAATGTTTAATCATGTTAGTGGTCCACCAGGGATCTAATCGCCCTTCGTAACACGAACCGGAACCTGCCCCGCACCCAGATCAGGAGTCATGCGAGCACCGCCGAAACCCTAAAACCCCAAAACCCTACCGCGTCGCAGACGCCAGACCACAGACGCCACCAATCGGCGCAACCAGGCCGAGACGAGGCACTCAATCGACGGCGCTGATCGAAACGCGAAACGAGCGCAAGTTCGCTCCGCGCGCGATCCGGCGAACGACGGGACGGCCAGACCGAAGGAGGAGGAGGAGGAGAGAGGGGCACGAACCGCGAGGAGATTCGGGGCCTCCGGCGTTGGCGGAGGTTCGATCGTGCCGGAGCTAGGGGTCCGATGAGGGGCGGAGGAGCGCGGCCGCAGCACCGCAGCAGCAGCTCGACGCGGCCGCACAAGGCGAGTGAGGTGGGGTGGGGATAGGAGGGGAGGGGAGCAGCGGCCGAGAATTAAACCTACCCTTGCGTTTCGCGGGGGCAAGTACGATTCTGCCCCTGCGGTGGTAATTGCTACCCGCACCCGCACAGAGCGTGGGGGCTGATGGAAGGTGGACCCCTGTGGCAGTGACCGTGTTTCGTCTGTCGGTGCGGGTTCGGGGAATAAAACTCGAAACTCGGCGAGTTAAATGAATAACTCGCGATTCGACGCATAGCAAGTCAAATGGAGCTTCAACTTTTGTTTGAGCTAAACAAGCCGAGTTCACCTAGCTCGCGAGTAGCTCGCATAGCTCGGTCAAAATCAAGAGATAAATGTATGGGAGGTCCCAAAAGTTTGGACCATACCTTAGGCGGATCCTTATTATTTAAAGTGGTTCAGCGTCTCCTAATTGTTTTTAAGTTGTGTTGGCCAGCCTTTGACCGCTGCCACGTAGCCATGCTGGCACGACCAAGGGAAATAAGTATAAAGGCTTGGACAATCTCAGAAGTCCATTCGACCGTCCCGATCTTTTTTTCCAAATCAAAACAGAGCAGAACGGTGGAGCGGAGACGACTGAGGCCGACCGGCGTGGATGGGTTGCTATTGTGTCGCCCTCCGGTGATCCGCGGCGGGAAGACTGGGATCATCTTGATAGGATGGTTGCAGCTTCAAGTTTGTGCATTAAATTCGCTTTTTTGCCTACTGAATGTCGATTAGAGATGTTAGATTGTTTGCAATGTTGGATGGACTGCAGTTTTAGTTGCGATTTCCTGAGTTAGCATGTTAATTTGATTTGGTAGGTCCGACCGAGGCATTGCTCTCGGTAGAGATGAAGCATGGCGAATTTTTCCATGGAATTGGTGCTAACAAGTGCTATGTAGATGGAAGACGTGAGTATTTTGATGGTTGTGAATCCGAGACTTAGTCGCCACTATGGATCAAAGATTTTGTTGAACAACTAGGTCACGATCTGTCGAAGTGTTGTGTGTACTGGCTGCTACCCGATATGAATTTAGACAATGGTTGTGCCAAAGTTTCAACGTTTCACACTTTATGTTGACCAGCCACATCTGTTTGACAACATTGTTCTCGATGATGTAGTAGTTGTTGGTTCTCCATCACTGTCACCAGTCTTAAGCCAGAAGAAGAGTTTGAAGTGGCAAAGCACAAGCACAAGTTCAACTAAAGATGCGTTCAGAGGTGTTAGAGGACAAATAGAACATGCAAAACAAGTTCCAATTTCAGTTGTGCTGCCCTCAAAGTCAGATGATTCAGCTGATGAAGAATTTGTAGACAGTGACAACGATATTCAGGACGATGATGACCTTTATGATGAGTGGGTGGACAAGGATGTTGAACCAGGAGGGAAGAGGAAGAGAGATAAGCCAGCTGACAGTGACTATGATACAGATGAGTTGGAGCTTCCATGTTATGATGAAGATGATGTTGT
Organism: Lolium rigidum; assembly: GCF_022539505.1. Classification (NCBI taxonomy): domain Eukaryota; kingdom Viridiplantae; phylum Streptophyta; class Magnoliopsida; order Poales; family Poaceae; genus Lolium; species Lolium rigidum. Next base: position 74,682,992 of record NC_061509.1, read on the forward strand.
AGTTGTAGATCCGAGCAAGCCAAAAAAAAGGAAGATCGTGAAGTTCACTACTTTTAGACTAGAGGACATGACAACACTAGAGTTCAAGATGGGCTTTATTGTTATGTTGTCTATATGCCCTCCTTTCCCTTATCTTGTCTAACTCCTTTCTTGGACATGAAACCTACTTGGAGGCGTCACCTTGCTTGAGGTCAACCTTCTTGGTATCTATCACTGCCTTGAACGTGGTCTTCTGGTCGGAGATCTACTTCTTGGTGGTGTGCATCTCAGCCAAATCCACCGCAGCTCTGTAGCCTTGCAGCTCCTCTCCCGAGATAACTGACTCCGTGAAGGCTGCTTCGCCCTCTTCACAGTCCTGAGCTTTCTTGTAGGCTTCGGATACGGTGATCATACCGTTAGGACCCAGAATCTTGAGCTTGTTGTAGATGTAGCACGACGTTGCATGGAACTTGTGGTAGGTTGGCCTACCAAAGATCACGTGGTAGGAACTTTTAAAGGGCACGACCTCAAATGTGATCATCTCCTCGCGGTAATTGTTAACATCACCGAAGGCCACAGGAAGTTTGATGCCGCCTGTGGAGTTCGCCTTTTTACCCAGAACCACACGATGGAATTCCGTGGTGTTGTGCTTAAGCTGTTTCTTGGTAAGTTTCATCTTCTCCAGAGTTTCAGGTACATGAGGTTCAGGCTGGCTCCACCGTCCTTGAGGCACTTGGAGGAATTCATACCCGTCGATGCGGGGACTAACGACCAAAGCGTAGCACTCTTTTGGGATGACGGCCGGATGATCGGCTCTGTCAAATGTGTATGGTTTTTCTGACCACTTTACGTACTGTGGCACAACCGGAAGCGTGGCGTTCAAAGTCGAGATGGTGAATTTCTTCGCCCGAACTGTGGGAGTTCCGAGGAAAGTGTGATATGCACCGCACTTTTCTTTCCGAAGGGGTTGGAAGTGTTGGTTGTGTTCCTCTTTGGGTTCCGGCGAAGCCCTATCCTCATCCATTGCCTTGGAGCTATCCTTGTCCTTATCCTTATTCTTGCCTTTGCCTCCCTTGCCACATGGACGATGCTTCTTTGCACGCTTGTATCCCGCTTCTGGATCCGTCTTAAGATCGTTGACCCATTTGCAATTGCGGTTTGTGTGAGAGGATTTGCCCGTTGCCGGATCAATATGGGCCAGGCACCACATATCTCTGTATTCTTCATAGGTTTGGGGAGCGCGGGTTCCGGTAGACGTGACTTCGTCAGTGCGCCGTCGGCCTCCGTCGGCTCCGCCACGCGCGCTGCGGCTTCTTCCGCCACCTTGACCTCGTTGGAACGTCACAGCGACCATGTCGGATCCACCGTTCTTTTGGTCATCAGGGGGATTTTTTCTCTTGTTATTACCGTCAAGGTTTCTCTTCTGCTGGTGCAAGGGTAAGGTTGTGGCCGGAAGTTCTCCGCCTGCATCATCATCCGCAGAAGTGTGGGTGCTGGCGATGGAGATCATCTTATCCAGGTTCAGCTTCTGGTCATTGTACTCGCACGCCAACTTGTGTCGGAGCAGTCCTCCCTTCTGCAAACCTCCTATGAAGGCCAACATGGTTGTTCGATCGTCGACGTTCTCGCAATCGTTTCTTGTCTCTAACCACCGAGTAAGGTACTCTCGAGAGTTTTTGTTTTTCTTCGGTATACACGCTTGCAAGTCATTGGCCGTGGATGGTCTCTTGTAGATGCCCCTCAAGTTTGCCTCGAAGGCTATCTTCAGGTTGTACCAGCAAAAGATCGAGTTCTCCGGGAGGTCACTGAGCAAAATCCGGGCCGGACCAACAAGGTAAAACTGGAGCATGCGGCATGCCATGTTTGGGGTCCCGGTAAAGCTGACAGCATTAAAGTAGTCATCAATCCAGGTATCGGGCCTCTCTCTGCCATCATAATGCTTCAAGTTTTCGGGTAGCTTGAGATTCAGGCCTTTTGGCTATTTTTCCTCACGTATCCTCTTTCCAAAGCACTTTGGGCCAATGTAGCCGTCTTTGTATTCGTTCAGACATTCCCGTGCGTCACGTGAGTTCCGCCTGTGCTCAGGGGACTCTAAGCGGGAGTGCGACCTTCGGCCTCCGCCTCTGCCCCCCTACTAGGTGGTGGTGACGGAGAACCGTGCGGGGGCCTGCTTGTGACGGTAAAGCACACGTCCGTCGGGAACCCCAAGAGGAAGGTATGATGAGTACAGCAGCGAGTTTTCCCTCAGTAAGAAACCAAGGTTATCGAACCAGTAGGAGATGAAGATCACGTGAAGGTTGTTGGTGAAGGAGTGTAGTGCGGCGCAACACCGGGGATTCCGGTGCCAACGTGGAACCCGCACAACACAATCAAACTACTTTGCCCCAACTTAACGGTGAGGTTGTCAATCTCACCAGCTTGCTGAAAACAAAGGATTAAACGTATGGTGTGGAAAATGATGTTTGCTTGCGAAAAAAAAAAAGAACAATGATTGCGATAGGTTGTATTTCGAGATGTAAAAGAATGGACCGGGGTCCACGGTTCACTAGTGGTGTCTCTCAAATAAGAAATAACATGTTGGGTAAACAAATTACGGTTGGGCAATTGACAAATAGAGAGGGCATAACAATGCACATACATATCATGATGACTACTATGAGATTTACTTAGGGCATTACGACAAAGAACATAGACCGCCATCCAAGCATGCATCTATGCCTAAAAAGTCCACCTTCGGGTTAGCATCCGCACCCCTTCCAGTATTAAGTTGCAAGCAACGAGACAATTGCATTAAGTATCGTGCGTAATGTAAACAATACAAATATCCCTAGACAAAGCATTGATGTTTTATCCCTAGTGGCAACAACACATCCACAACCTTAGGGGTTGTTGTCACTCCCCCAGATTCAATGGAGACATGAACCCACTATCTAGCATAAATACTCCCTCTTGGAGTCACAAGTATCAACTTGGCCAGAGCCTCTACTAGCAACGGAGAGCATGCAAGATCATAAACAACGCATATAAGATAGATCTATAATCAACTTGACATAGTATTCCATATTCATCAGATCCCAACAAACACAATATGTAGCATTACAAATAGATGATCTTGATCATGATAGGCAGCTCACAAGATCTAAACATGATGGCATGATGCGTGCAGTCGACACGTCCGTTGGGAACCCCAAGAGGAAGGTGTGATGCGTACAGTAGCAAGTTTTCCCTCAGAAAGAAACTAAGGTTTATCGAACCAGTAGGAGCCAAGAAGCACGTTGAAGGTTGATGGTGGCGGAGTGTAGTGCGGCGCAACACCAGGGATTCCGGCGCCAATGTGGAACCTGCACAACACAATCAAAGTACTTTGCCCCAATGTAACAGTGAGGTTGTCAATCTCACCGGCTTGCTAAAAACAAAGGATTAAACGTATTGTGTGGAAGATGATGATTGTTTGCGAAGAACAAGTAAAGAACAATTGCGATAGATTGTATTTCGGATGTAAAGAATAGGACCGGGGTCCACAGTTCACTAGTGGTGTCTCTCCCATAAGATAAACGAGATGTTGGGTGAACAAATTACGGTTGGGCAATTGACAAATAAAGAAGGCATAACAATGCACATACATATATCATGATGAGTACTATGAGATTCAATCGGGGCATTACGACAAAGTACATAGACCGCTATCCAGACATGCATCTATGCCTAAAAAGTCCACTTTCGAAGTTATCATCCGAACCCCTTCCAGGTATTAAGTTGCAAACAACGGACAATTGCATTAAGTATGGTGCGTAATGTAATCAACACAAATATCCTTAGACAAAGCATCGATGTTTTATCCCTAGTGGCAACAAGCACATCCACAACCTTAGAACTTTCTCATCACTTGTCCCGGATTTAATGGAGGCATGAACCCACTATCGAGCATAAATACTCCCTCTTGGAGTCACAAGTATCAACTTGGCCGGAGCCTCTACTAGCAACGGAGAGCATGCAAGAACATAAATAACATATATGATAGATTGATAATCAACTTGACATAGTATTCAATATTCATCGGATCCCAACAAACACAACATGAAGGATTACAAATAGATGATCTTGATCATGATAGGCAGCTCACAAGATCTAACATGATAGCACAATGAGGAGAAGACAACCATCTAGCTACTGTTATGGACCCATAGTCCAGGGGTGGACTACTCACACATCGATCCGGAGGCGATCATGGCGATGGAGAGGCCTCCGGGAGATGATTCCCCTCTCCGGCAGGGTGCCGGAGGCGATCTCCTGAATCCCCCGAGATGGGATTGGCGGCGGCGTCTCTGGAAGGTTTTCCGTATCGTGGCTCTCGGTACTGGGGGTTTCGCGACGAAGACTTTAAGTAGACGGAAGGGCAGGTCAAGGGGCGTCACGAGGGGCCCACACAGTAGGCCGGCACGGCCAGGGCTTGGGCCGCGCCGCCCTGTTGTGTGGCCACCTCGTGGCCCCACTTCGTTTCCTCTCCGGACTTCTGGAAGCTTCGTGGAAAAATAGGACCCCGGGCGTTGATTTCGTCCAATTCCGAGAATATCTCCTTACTAGGATTTCGAAACCAAAAACAGCAGAAAACAAGCAATCGGCTCTTCGGCATCTCGTCAATAGGTTAGTGCCGGAAAATGCATAATAATGACATATAATGTGTATAAAACATGTGAGTATCATCATAAAAGTAGCATGGAACATAAGAAATTATAGATACGTTTGGGACGTATCAAGCATCCCCAAGCTTAGTTCCTACTCGCCCTCGAGTAGGTAAACGATAACAAAGATAATTTCTGAAGTGACATGCTATCATAATCTTGATCATACTATTGTAAGCATATGAGATGAATGCAGCGATTCGAAGAAATGATGAAGATAATGAGTAAACAAATGAATCATATAGCGAGAGACTTTTCATGAATAATACTTTCAAGACAAGCATCAATAAGACTTGCATAAGAGTTACTCATAAAGCAATAAATTCAAAGTAAAGGTATTGAAGCAACACAAAGGAAGATATAAGTTTCAGCGGTTGCTTTCAACTTCAACATGTATATCTCATGGATAATTGTCAACACAAAGCAATATAACAAGTGCAATAGGTAAACATGTAAGAATCAATGCACACGAGTTGACACAAGTGTTTGCTTCTAAGATAGAAAGAATAGGTGAACCGACTCAACAATAAAGTAGAAGATAGGCCCTTCGCAGAGGGAAGCATGGATTACTATATTTGTGCTAGAGCTTTTCATTTTGAAAACAAGAAACAATTTTGTCAACGGTAGTAATAAAGCATATGTGTTATGTATAAGATATCCTATAAGTTGCAAGCCTCATGCATAGTATACCAATAGTGCTCGCACCTTGTCCTAATTAGCTTGGATTAACACGGATTATCATTGCATAGCATATGTTTCAACCAAGTGTCACAAAGGGGTACCTCTATGCCGCATGTACAAAGGTCTAAGGAGAAAGCTCGCATTGGATTTCTCGCTTTTGATTATTCTCAACTTAGACATCCATACGGGACAACATAGACAACGAGATAATGGACTCCTCTTTAATGCATAAGCATTCAACAATAGTTAATATTCTCATAAGAGATTGAGGATTAATTGTCCAAACTAAAACTTCCACCATGGATCATGGCTTTAGTTAGCGGCCCAATGTTCTTCTCTAACAGTATGCATACTCAAACCATTTGATCATGAAAATCGCTCTTACTTCAGACAAGACGAACATGCATAGCAACTCACATGATATTCAACAAAGATAAAAGAGTTGATGGCGTCCCCGAAACATGGTTACCGCTCAACAAGCAACTTATTAAGAAATAAGACACATAAGTACATATTCTTCACCACAATAGTTTTTAAGGCTACTTTCCCATGAGCTATATATTGCAAAGACAAAGAATAGAATTTTAAAGGTAGCACTCAAGTAATTTACTTTGGAATGGCGGAGAAATACCATGTGGTAGGTAGGTATGGTGGACACAAATGGCATAGTTTTTGGCTCAAAGATTTGGATGCATGAGAAGAATTCCTCTCAATACAAGGCTAGGCTAGCAAGGTTGTTTGAAGCAAACTCAAGTATAAAAGGTGCAGCAAAGCTCACATATGAACATATTGTAACTATTATAAGACTTTATATTGTCTCCTTGTTGTTCAAACACCTTAACCGGAAAATATCTAGACTCTAGAGATCAATCATGCAAACCAAATTTTAACAAGCTCTATGTAGTTATTCATTAATGGGTACAAGGTACATGATGCAAGAGCTTAAACATGATCTATATGAGCACAACAATTGCCAAGTATCACATTATTCAAGATATTAAACCATTTACCACATGCGGCATTTTCCGTTTCCAACCATATAACAATGAATGAAGTAGTTCAAATTTCGCAATGAACATTAAAGATAAGGCTAAGAACACATGTGTTCATACGAAACAGCGGAGCGTGTCTCTCTCCCAAACAAAGAATGCTAGGATCCGACTTTATTCAAACAAAGATAAAAACAAAAACAAACAGACGCTCCAAGTAAAGCACATAAGATGTGACGGAATAAAAATATAGTTTCACTAGAGGAACCTGATAAGTTGTCGATGAAGAAGGGATGCCTTGGGCATCCCCAAGCTTAGACGCTTGAGTCTTCTTAAAATATGCAGGGATGAACCACGGGGGCATCCCCGAGCTTTGACTTTTCACTCTTCTTGATCATATTGTATCATCCTCCTCTCTTGACCCTTGAAAACTTCCTCCACGCCAAACTCAAAACAAACTCATTAGAGGGTCAGTGCATAATTCATATATTCAGAGGTGACATAATCATTCTTAACACTTCTGGACATTGCACAAAGCTACTGAAAGTTAATGGAACAAAGAAATCCATCAAACATACCAAAACGAGCAATGCGAAATAAAAGGCGAGAATATGTCAAAACGTAACGATCCGTAAATACGAATTTTTAAGAGGCACCGGACTTGCTCAGATGAAAATGCCCAAATTGAATGAAAGTTGCGTACATATCCGAGGATCACGCACGTAAATTGGCAGATTTTTTAAAATTTTCTACGGAGACTACTTGCTCAAATTCGTGACGACAAGAAATCTGTTCTCGCGCAGCAATCCAAATCTAGTATTGGCTTTACTATCAAAGACTTTACTTGGCACAACAATGCAACAAAATAAAGATAAGGAGAGGTTGCTACAGTAGTAACAACTTCCAAGACTCAAATATAAAATAAAGTGCAGAAGTAAAATAATGGGTTGTCTCCCATAAGCGCTTTTCTTTAACGCCTTTCAGCTAGGCGCAGAAAGTGTGTATCAAGTATTATCAAGAGATGAAGCATCAACATAAAGGTTGGGAGTTTTCTCAACTATGCATTTTATCTTATCTATGTGAGTTTCAGAGGCTCCCTTTTCATTATTCTTAGGCTTGCTATCCTCGTCAAACAAATTTTCAGGAACAAGCCAACCATAGTTATTTTCTAGAGCGTCTTTCATTCCTAGGAGCTTACAAGGTATTGTTGTCTTAATCTCCCCACCATCATTAACATTATTAGAGTACCTTATTCTATCCATGTCCATCTTTTCAAGGGTACTAGCAAAGTTGGTATAAGAGCCAAGCATCTTATATTTAATAAAGACCTTTCTAGCCTCTCTTGCTACACCACCAAATTCTTTAAGAAGGGTTTCTAAAACAAAATATTTCTTTTCTCCTTCTTCCATATCACCGAGTGTAAGAAACATGTGTTGGATTATAGGATTGAGATTAACAAATTTAGTTTCCAACATGTGTACTAAAGAAGCAACAACAATTTCATAAGTAGGAGCAAGTTCTACCAAGTGTATATCTTCAAAATCTTCAGATGTACTAACATGAGTGAAAAAATCTTCTATATTATCTCTTCCAATTATAGACCCTCGTCCTACCGGTATGTCTTTCAAAGTGAACTTAGGAGGAAACATGATGAAATAAACAAAAGGTAAATAAAGTAAATGCAAGTAACTAATTTTTTGTGTTTTTAATATGGAGAACAAGACAGTAAATAAAGTAAAACTAGCAACTAATTTTTTTGTGTTTTTTATATAAGAGCAAACAAAGCAGTAAATAAAGTAAAGTAAAGCAAGACAAAAACAAAGTAAAGAGATTGGATGTGGGAGACTCCCCTTGCAGCGTGTCTTGATCTCCCCGGCAACGGCGCCGTAAAAAGAGCTTGATGCGTGCGATCGACACGTCTCGTTGGGAACCCCAAGAGGAAGGTGTGATGCGTACGGTAGCAAGTTTTTCCTCGTAAAGAAACCAAGGTTTATCGAACCAGTAGGAGCCAAGAAGCACATTGAAGGTTGATGGTGGCGGAGTGTAGTGCGGCGCAACACCAGGGATTCCGGCGCCAACGTGGAACCTGCACAACACAATCAAAGTACTTTGCCCCAACGTAACAGTGAGGTTGTCAATCTCACCGGCTTGCTGTAAACAGAGGATTAAATGTATTGTGTGGAAGATGATGATTGTTTGCAAAGAACAGTAAAGAATAATTGCAGTAGATTGTATTTCAGATGTAAAGAATAGGACCGGGGTCCACAGTTCACTAGTGGTGTCTCTCCCATAAAATAAACAGATGTTGGGTGAACAAATTACAGTTGGGCAATTGACAAATAAAGAAGGCATAACAATGCACATACATATATCATGATGAGTACTATGAGATTCAATCGGGGCATTACGACAAAGTACATAGACCGCTATCCAGACATGCATCTATGCCTAAAAAGTCCACTTTCAGGTTATCATCCGAACCCCTTCCAGTATTAAGTTGCAATCAACGGACAATTGCATTAAGTATGGTGCGTAATGTAATCAACACAAATATCCTTAGACAAAGCATCGATGTTTTATCCCTAGTGGCAACAAGCACATCCACAACCTTAGAACTTTCTCGTCATCGTCCCAGATTTAATGGAGGCATGAACCCACTATCGAGCATAAATACTCCCTCTTGGAGTCACAAGTATCAACTTGGCCAGAGCCTCTACTAGCAACGGAGAGCATGCAAGAACATAAATAACATATATGATAGATTGATAATCAACTTGACATAGTATTCAATATTCATCGGATCCCAACAAACACAACATGAAGGATTACAAATAGATGATCTTGATCATGATAGGCAGCTCACAAGATCTAACATGATAGCACAATGAGGAGAAGACAGCCATCTAGCTACTGCTATGGACCCATAGTCCAGGGGTGGACTACTCACACATCGATCCGGAGGCGATCATGGCGATGGAGAGGCCTCCGGGAGATGATTCCCCTCTCCGGCAGGGTGTCGGAGGCGATCTCCTGAATCCCCCGAGATGGGATTGGCGGCGGCGGCGTCTCTGGAAGGTTTTCCGTATCGTGGCTCTCGGTACTGGGGGTTTCGCGACGAAGACTTTAAGTAGGCGGAAGGGCGGGTCAAGGGGCGTCACGAGGGGCCCACACAGTAGGCCGGTGCGACCATGGCTTGGGCCGCGCCGCCCTGTTGTGTGGCCACCTCGTGGCCCCACTTCGTTTCCTCTCCGGACTTCTGGAAGCTTCGTGGAAAAATAGGACCCTGGGCGTTGATTTCGTCCAATTCCGAGAATATTTCCTTACTAGGATTTCCGAAACCAAAAACAGCAGAAAACAACAAGCGGCTCTTCGGCATCTCGTCAATAGGTTAGTGCCGGAAAATGCATAATAATGACATATAATGTGTATAAAACATGTGAGTATCATCATAAAATTAGCATGGAACATAAGAAATTATAGATACGTTTGGGACGTATCATGGCACAATAGGAGAAGACAACCATCTAGCTACTGCTATGGACCCGTAGTCCAAGGATGAACTACTCACGCATCAGTCCGGAGGCGGGCATGGTGATGTAGATCCCTCCGGTGATTATTCCCCTCTCCGGCAGGTGCCGGAGGAGATCTTCTGAACCCCCAGAGTTAGGGTTGACGGCGGCGGCGTCTCTGGAACTGTTCTGGTATTTTGGCTCTCCGTACTAGGGTTTTCGGGGACGAAGGAATAAATAGGCGAAGGGGCAGCGTCGGGGGAGCCAGGGGCTCCCTCCCCACGTCTCGGCGCGGCAGTGGGCCCCCCCGTGCCGCCATATGGGGAGGCCCCCCTGCTGGCCTTCCTCGACTCCTCTTCGGTCTTCTGGAACACTCCTTGGAAAATAGGGCCGTGGGCTTTTGTTTCGTCCAATTCCGAGAACATTTGTAAAACAACTTTTCTGAAATCAAAAACAGCAGAAAACAAGGACTGGCAGTGTGGCATCTTGTTAATAGGTTAGTCCCAGAAAATGCATAAAAACATTATAAAGTGTGAATAAAACATGTAGGTATTGTCATAAAACTAGCATGGAACATAAGAAATTATAGATACGTTGGAGACGTATCAAGCATCCCCAAGCTTAGTTCCTACGCGCCCTCGAGTAGGTAAACAATAAAAAGAATAATTTCTGAAGTGACATGCTACCAACATAATCTTGATCAATACTATTGTAAAGCATATGAGATGAATGAAGTGACTCAAAGCAATGGTCTATAGTTTGCTAACAAAAAGATAATGACTAAACAACTGAATCATATAGCAAAAACTTTTCATGAATAGTACTTTCAAGATAAGCATCAAAAAGTCTTGCATAAGAGTTAACTCATACAGCAATAGATTCTTAATAAAAGGTTTTGAAGCAACACAAAGGAAGATTTAAGTTTCAGCAATTGCTTTCAACTTCAACATGCATATCTCATGGATAATTGTCAACACAAAGTAATATAATAAGTGCAATAAGCAAGCATGTAAGAATCAATGCACACAGTTGACACAAGTGTTTGCTTCTAAGATAGAAAGAAGTAGGTAAACTGACTCAACATAAAGTAAAAGAAAGGCCCTTCGCAGAGGGAAGCAGGGATTAAATCATGTGCTAGAGCTTTTCAAGTTTTGAAATCATATAGAGAGCATAAAAATAAAGTTTTGAGAGGTGTTTGTTGTTTTCAACGAATGGTAGTGGGCACTCTAACCCCCTTGTCAAACAGACTTTCAAAGAGCGGCTCCCATGAAGGACGTTATCTCTACCAGCAAGGTAGATCATCCCTCTTCTCTTTTGTTTACACATGTATTTTAGTTTTATTTGTAGATGACACTCCTCCCAACCTTTTGCTTTCACAAGCCATGGCTAACCGAATCCTCGGGTGCCTTCCAACATTTCACATACCATGGAGGAGTGTCTATTGCAAAATTAAGTTGCTTACCGATAAATCAGGGCAAAACATGTGAAGAGAATTATTAATGAAAGTTAATTAATTGGGGCTCGGGCACCCCGTTGCTAGCTCTTTTTGCAAAATTATTGGATAAGCGGATGTATATGCCACTAGTCCATTGGTGAAAGTCTGCCCAACAAGATTGAAAGATAAAACACCACATACTTCCTCATGAGCTATGAAACATTGGCACAAATAAGGAGTAATAAAGTTTTGAATTGTTTAAAGGTAGCACATGAAGTATTTACTTGGAATGGCAGAAAAATACCACATAGTAGGTAGTTATGGTGGACACAAATGGCATAGGTTTTGGCTCAAAGTTTTGGATGCACGAGAAGCATTCCCTCTCAGTACAAGGCTTTGGCTAGCAAGGTTGTTTGAAGCAAACACAAGTATAAACCGGTACAACAAAACTTACATAAGAACATATTGCAAGCATTATAAGACTATACACTTGTCTTCCTTGTTGCTCAAACACTTTTACCGAGAAAATATCTAGACCTTAGAGAGACCAATCATGCAAACCAAATTTCAACAAGCTCTACGGTAGTTCTCCACTAATAGGTTTAAACTACATGATGCAAGAGCTTAAACATGATTTACTTGAGAGCTCAAAACAATTGCCAAGTATCAAATTATTCAAGACAATATACCAACTACCACATGAAGCATTTTCCGTTTCCAACCAAATAACAATAAGTGTGCGGCTTTCAGCTTTCGCCATAAACATGAAAAATAAAACGAAGAACACAAGTGTTCAAATGAAAAAGCGGAGCGTGTCTCTCTCCCACACAAGCATGTTAGGATCCGATTTATTAAGAAAACTAAAATAACAAAACGAAAATAAAAGCACACGGACGCTCCAAGTAAAGCACATAAGATGTGACGGAATTAAAATATAGTTTCACTAGAGGTGACCCGATAAGTTGTTGATGAAGAAGGGGATGCCTTGGGCATCCCCAAGCTTAGACGCTTGAGTCTTCTTGAAATATGCAGGGATGGACCACGGGGGCATCCCCAAGCTTAGACTTTTCACTCTTCTTGATCATATTATATCATCCTCCTCTCTTGATCCTTGAAAACTTCCTTCACACCAAACTCAAAGCAATCTCATTAGATGGTTAGTGCATAATCAAAAATTCACATGTTCAGCAAGGACACAATCATTCCCAACACTTCTGGACATTACCCAAGGCTACTGAAATTTAATGGAGCAAAGAAATCCACTCAAACACAGTAAAAGAGGCAATGCGAAATAAAAGGCAGAATCTGTCAAAAACAGAATAGTCCGCAAAGACGAATTTTTTCGAGGCACTTAACATGCTCAGATGGAAAAGATCCAGTTGAATGAAAGTTGCGTACATATCTGAGGATTAGTCATGAATTGTTTCAGAATTTTTAGATTTTTCTATAGAGAGAAAAGCTCAAATTCGTGACAGCTAAAAATCTGTTTCTGCGCAGAAATCCAAATCTAGTATCAACTTTCTATCAAAGACTTTACTTGGCACAACAATGCAAGAAAATAAAGATACAAAGGTATTGCTACAGTAGTAACAAACACCTTGTCTCTATAAAACAAAAATTGCAGAAATAAAATAATGGGTTGTCTCCCATAAGCGCTTTTCTTTAACGCCTTTCAGCTAGGCGCAAAAAGTGAAAATCAAGTAACATCAAGAGAAGAAGCATCAACATCATTATTTTTTCCTTAAAAACACAACTTGTCGCAAAAGGTATCTTAGATGCTCCATTATCCAAATTTCCCATAGTGGTACAAAGGGTTTTATCAATTTTAAGCTCATAATGATTCTTTGGCTTTGGCATCTTAGGGACATACATGAACTTTTGCTCCTTACCCACATAAGCTTTCTCCTTAAACTTAAGAGAAGAAAAAGTTGAACCCAAGGTTCCCATAGCTTCTTCTAGTTCACCAATCCTATGGATTTGATTATCATGGATAGCACAAGTTTCTAAGATAGCAATTCTTTCATTAATTCCTCCTAGGGATTTATCAAGTTTATCAGTATTATCAAGTAATATTACCAATTTAGTCTCAACACTTGGAAGATTTTTCTCTATGGCCTCCCCTCTCCCTCCACATGTAT
>NC_061509.1:74696504-74727006 GCF_022539505.1 Lolium rigidum
GGTTGTTTCACCTAGTTTGCATTAGGCTCATCTTTATATTCCGCAAACCCTAATATTGCAAAGAAAGAATTAAAATCTGTAGAAACCTATTCACCCCCCCTCTAGGTTTACCATCTCTGAACTTTCACATTTTCTAAACCCTTAGAAATAATTGAGCACATAAAATCATGACATGAATTATATTCTTAACTAAGGAACTAGTAACAAGAATTCAATTGTAAATAATTTATTTGGAAAGGTGCACAAGGCAAAAAACCTAACTAACATTTGGTAGTTAAAAATAACTTTCTAGAAAATAATTTGAATACTCCTAGGTCAATATTTTAAAAATCATATTGATTGAAAGAAAAGTCCGAAAAATCAAATAGAAATTAAGAATCCAATATGATAACCCCATATAAAATTATCCTAATATTTCATTATGGAATTTGGAATTCATTGATCACTTTTAGAAGGCTTCCAAATAACAGAAACTTATAAAACAAACCAAATTTCAAACTTGAATTCAAATAACAATAATAGAAATTTAAAACAGAAATAAAACGGAAATAGAAAAGAAAAGAGAGAGGGGCTTACTTGTCAGGCCGCAGCAGCCCAACACAGCAACCACCATGACGCCCAGGAGCATCCCAGCACCATCTCCACACACCAGCCCGGCCCAGCCCACCAAACCGTTTCGATTAAAAAGAAGACGGACGTCTTCGTCTTTCTCTCCGGAGTCGATAGCACATAGGGGAGCGTCAGCCACGTCCCTCGTCGGAGATAAGGATGGCCCCGGACGTTGCTAACCATCTCAGAGCATCGCTCTATAAAATCCGGTTTCGAGCCTATCTAAGTGTGCCAAGATTCGTGCCCAAATCGAGCTCACCGTCGTCACCACATCCGCGCCGTCTCCGGTGACCTGTCGTCGTTCCCGACCTCGCCGCGGCATATAAAAGCTCGAGGAGGATCTCCTGGAAACCCTAATCCTCCTCCACGCCTCCATTTCCCCCTCAGATCCTTTCTATCTCTCATAACAATCCACAACCTGCCACCGGTGTCGATCAAGGATTCGACGATGGAGGCCACCCCAAGCTCAGTGGAGTAGCCGAGGAGAAGCGCCTCTTCACGTAGATCATCTGAGAGGAAGGACGCATCAAGGGGAGCTTTGGATCGATCCAATTTCACCGTTCCCTTTCTCAGTACCTCGTCGGTAATGGCGAAAACGAGCTCGTCTCCGTTGACAATCCGCTCCAGCGACCACACCATCGTCCTCAGGGTATGCCTACGCTTCTGTAGAGCCTTTAATATCATCGTTTTGTCATCTATAGCTCCATTTCATACGTTGGCCGAAGTGAACCGCCGCAGCACATGGTCGCCAGCGATGCTCCGGTGATCCCCTAAGAAAAGCAACACCACCAGTATGACCATTCTCGATGTCCTTGTTCGTTTAAGCCTAGCCTCGCGTCCCCGTGAGCAGTAAATCAGCGGTGTCGTCGTCTCCTGGTCACCGGCGTCAAGCCGGAGGCAAGGCCGACGTGGCGGTGGGGTCCCAGGAGTTAGTTGACTGGTCGTTGCCATCGTGGCAACTGACCCAGTCAATGGACCCACTGGTCAGTGACATTAGTTAGAAACGAATCTGTATGTGTAGTATTTTCGTTTAAATTCAAAATCCAAAAAATTACTGAAACTTTGCCAAAATGTATAAAATTCATTCCATCTCAGAAAAATACAAATAAGATATCAAAATACTCAAAAAATAACTCTATCCAATAAAAATATAATATGAAAATGTTTGTCAAAATAAAAATTCAATTATTTTAACCTTGATTAATTATGCCTTTTCTTTTATCCTAAATAAAATTAAAATTAAATAATTAGTTAAATTTCATAAATAAATAATAACCATTTAGGAAATAAAGAACACTAAAAGTAATATCCTTTCATCATGTTATCATTATCTTAAATATAAGTAGTATTTTAAAAACCCTTAATTGCACTTTATCATTTTCTTTAAATAATAAGAAAATTAGAAAAATGATAAAAACTATTATTATTATTAAGTTATTATAAATTCAACTTTATTACCCAATTATTATTCTAAGAATTGTATCACAACTTGGAAACCCTAGTTCTAACATGAGTAAAGACCTTAACCTTATTATTTTATGTGAAAGCCCTAAATGGTTTTCGACCCTAAAACCCTAGGGGTTTATAACATGTGACCATAGGAACTTAACTTTAGTTATGAACCTAGACTAAGAAAATAAAAACATGCTCATATTTTATTAAGATATTACCAACTCATATGCAATTTAAGTTATCATTTCATGCTTTCACTTTTGACTAGTACCTTATATGACCAACTAGTACCACCTAGGTGTAAACCCTAACTTGTTACTCTCATATTAGCACCATTGAACACCCCTCCTTAATACCACACCATTGGTATCAAACCTTAAGTAGCAAACCCTATGTAGTAATACACTTTATATGCTCATGCTCAAATAAACCCTACTTGAGGCATAATAAACCACCTAGCTTAGAAACCATCAAGTGATTACATAGTAAAGCAAATGAGAAGTCATAGTAAATCCTAATGTCTAACTCATGGTACCACATTAATAACCATTCTCTAATATGATCCCTATGATCAACCCTAGTAATAAACCTGCCCTATAGACCCATTCTAACTAAGAACCAACTAGTCCTTATTAGAGAACTAAATTAATCCAATAGTAAACCCTAGTAACACTTAGCTCCTACTTATAGTACTTCTTGTTCTTTATAAAACATGTTCTTCAAAAGTTATTCTTGTGAAGTACAAATGTCACTCAAACCATAGAAGCCATAATTCTTATTTGAAGTACTTATTAATTCTTAATCAATATGTTCTTCAAAAGATATTCTTTTGAAGTATAATATAAGTAATCATCAACCATGTCATGTAGAACTTAAAATTGACAAATACTCTTGACTTGTTATACAATCACCATTCCTTTGTGTGTATGATTGTTATGATGCATTATATCACTTGTTTATGTTATAGTATAACCAAACCCTAATAAGAACCTTGTTTGAGAACCATTCCAAAAGTGCAACACACCCTAAAGAAATCTTTACAACTCATCCAATCCTAAATCATCAGGGTTAGGTTACGCTCGGGACGATTGCATCTCATACTATGCATTATAACATCTTTGCCAGTTCTTTAAACATTGTCCTTACCAGATGATGATGGTATTTCAACATTTGGAGTTCTCACGTATCGAAGCTTTTGCCTGCATCATCTTGCAGTCAAGAAAGGCAAGTTCATAGCTTGCTCATGTCATTTCATTATTTTTATCAAACTATATGCAAAGTACTATACTTATCACTCTTGCATTGAAAAGCAAAGTATTATTTTATAATTATGAATATGACTATGGGGTGGGCAATGGAACCATGGTATGTGTTGATATGGTGGAGGTTCCATTGCATGGGTACTACTCATATAGGACTAAGTACCAATGTCGTCCAGTGATTCTAGCGCCGTACATATCGCGTTGACCATAAGATCTATAATGGCTCTGGGGAAGTCAGCTGTATCTTTTCCCTCTCGCATATCAACGGACTAGTTATAAGGGTTTTGCCTGGATCGGTCTATCTATTGGTAAAGGTGAGGACAATGGTCCGTAACGGTCTACCATTAGATATAGGAGAGGGCAGACTTATTAAAGGTATATGATGGATTGTAAGGGTTGTCCGGGTCGGTCTATCTATGGTGTATAGGGCAGGGCATATGAATTGTTCGGAATGGTCTACCTTATTGGTATAGGTGAGAACAAATTCCTGGGCCGGTCTCTCCATAGATAAAGGGCAGGACCGACTTACAAAAGGGTGGATCTGCGGGGTCGCGGAGAAGGTAGTGATTGGCTTGGATCTTACACCTGGCCCCATACCAAGGAAGTGTGGACAAGGCTCGCAACTTGGTTGGAAACAATGATAAGTTCTCTTATGGGAAAAGTAATGCACCTCTGCAGAGGGTATCAAATTATGACAGTCACTCCCTGTTCCGGGAAGGGAACTACGAACGCGGCAGGAAAGGAACTCCATGAAATTATGTTCAACCTGTGAAGACTGACGGGCATAGTTTTCAGTATAAAATAAACCTTTTGAAGAAATGTTTATGAAAACTTGCATTTGTCTTGAATTTATGGTCTGTGGCTGTAGCTAGTGCGTGATACACCTATTTCCTAATATGAACTTGCTGAGTACGCTCGTACTCATTCCCTCCCATTTGAACCCCCTTCTTAGATCAAGGCACCGAAGGAGAAACTACAGTGGAACTCGAAGATAAAGGAGTCAACTGCAACAAGATGAAGAATCCAAGCAAAGAAGTCAATGAAGTCAACTTCTGTAGCAACTAGAGTGGAAACTTAGACTAGTAATAGAAGGGAACCTTTCCCTAATCCTCGCACCTAAGTAGCTAGATTTCTATAGCAAGACAAGTAGCTCTTAAGCTTAAGTTAGCAATAAGTTAGACTACGAGTCGTTCTTCTGGAGCTTTATTTGAAGTTTACCTCACTGTAACGTAGGAGGCTGTGTTGATCTTATGTAAACAGATCGTGTATACTTCTATAGATATACCTTGGACTCGCATATGTTTCTATTGTACCACTCTGAGGGATGTAATATGGGTGGAACTGTGTTTCACTTATGTTATGTCAACAACGTGCGTACTACACCATGCAGTGGTATGTTGTGTCACCACAGGTGGTTGATATAAGTGGTTAATCAACACACATGGGTTTTGATTATAGAATTTAGCTCTAGGTGTTTCTTATGTTCCATAATTAAGCATAAGCTTTAACTAGTGAGAAATTCTAGATTTCTAATTCTAATCACCTAATGGCACATGGTTTGAACCTCTAATGTGGACTAGGTTTGTAGTTGTGATCACCCAAGTGATGCACAAATTCATATTGAAGTATTGATACGCGTGAAGCACACGTCCGTTGGGAACCCCAAGAGGAAGGTGTGATGCGTACAGCATCAAGTTTTCCCTCAGTAAGAAACCAAGGTTATCGAACCGGTAGGAGTCAAGGAACACGTGAAAGTTGTTGGTGACGGAGTGTAGTGCGGCGCAACACCAGGGATTCCGGTGCCAACGTGGAACCTGCACAACACAATCAAAGTACTTTGCCCCAACGTAACAGTGAGGTTGTCAATCTCACCGGCTTGTTGTAAACAAAGGATTAAATGTATAGTGTGGAAGATGATGTTTGTTTGCGAAGAACAAGTAAAGAACAAGTATTGCAGTAGATTGTATTTCAGATGTAAAAGAATGGACCGGGGTCCACAGTTCACTAGTGGTGTCTCTCTAATAAGATAAATAGCATGTTGGGTGAACAAATTACAGTTGGGCAATTGACAAATAGAGAGGGCATAACAATGCACATACATATCACGATGACTACTATGAGATTTAATCAGGGCATTACGACAAAGTACATAGACCGCTATCCAACATGCATCTATGCCTAAAAAGTCCACCTTCAGGTTAGCATCCACACCCTTCCAAGCATTAAGTTGCAAACAACATGACGATTGCATTAGTATGGTGCGTAATGTAATCAACACAAATATCCTTAGACAAAGAATTGATGTTTTATCCCTAGTGGCAACAAAGACATCCACAACCTTAGAACTTTCTCGTCACCGTCCCAGATTCAATGGAGGCATGAACCCACTATCGAGCATAAATACTCCCTCTTGGAGTTACAAGTATCAACTTGGCCAGAGCCTCTACTAGCAACATAGAGCATGCAAGAACATAAACAACACATATATGATAGATTGATAATCAACTTGACATAGTATTCCATATTCATCGGATCCCAACAAACACAACATGTAGCATTACAAATAGATGATCTTGATCATGATAGGCAGCTCACAAGATCTAACATGATAGCACAATGAGGATAAGACAACCATCTAGCTACTGCTATGGACCCATAGTCCAGGGGTGAACTACTCACACATCAATCCGGAGGCGATCATGGTGATGAAGAGTCCTCCGGGAGATGATTCCCCTCTCCGACAGGGTGCCGGAGGCGATCTCCTGAATCCCCCGAGATGGGATTGGCGGCGGCGGCGTCTCCGGAAGGTTTTCCGTATCGTGGCTCTCGGCACGGGGTTTTCGCGACGAAGGCTATAAGTAGGCGGAAGGGCGTAGTCGGAGGGCCGACGAGGGGCCCACACCATAGGGCGGCGCGGGCCCCCCTCTGGCCGCGCGGCCCTATGGTGGCGGCGCCTCGTCGCCCCACTTCGTATCCCGTTCGGTCTTCTGGAAGCTCCGTGGAAAAATAAGACCCTGGGCTTTGATTTCGTCCAATTCCGAGAATATTTCCTTTGTAGGATTTCTGAAACCAAAAACAGCAGAAAACAGGAACTGGCACTTCGGCATCTCGTCAATAGGTTAGTTCCGGAAAATGCGTAAATATGACATAAAGTGTATATAAAACATGTGAGTATCATCATAAAAGTAGCATGGAACATAAGAAATTATAGATACGTTTGAGACGTATCAAGCATCCCCAAGCTTAGTTCCTACTCGCCCTCTAGTAGGTAAACAATAACAAGGATAATTTCTGAAGTGACATGCTATCATAATCTTGATCAATACTATTGTAAAGCATATAAAATGAATGCAGTGATTCGAAGCAATGGTAAAGATAATGATTAAACAACTGAATCATATAGCAAAGACTTTTCATGAATAGTACTTTCAAGACAAGCATCAATAAGACTTGCATAAGAGTTAACTCATAAAGCAATAAATTCTTAGTAGAAAGCTTTGAAGCAACACAAAGGAAGATATAAGTTTCAGCGAGTTGCTTTCAACTTCAACATGTATATCTCATGGATAATTTTCAACACAAAGTAATATGATGAATGCAAATAAGCAAGTATGTAGGAATCAATGCACACAGTTGACACAAGTGTTTGCTTCTAAGATAGAAAGAAGTAGGTAAACTGACTCAACATAAAGTAAAAGATAGACCTTCGCAAAGGGAAGCATGGATTACTATTTTTGTGCTAGAGCTTTTCATTTTTAAAACATAGAAACAATTTTGTCAACGGTAGTAATAATTCATATGTGTTATGTATAAGACATCTTATAAGTTGCAAGCCTCATGCATAGATTACCAATAGTGCTCGCACCTTGTCCTAATTAGCTTGGATTTACATGGATTATCATTGCATAACATATGTTTCAACCAAGTGTCACAAAGGGGTACCTCTATGCCGCCTGTACAAAGGTCTAAGGAGAAAGTTCGCATTGGATTTCTCGCTTTTGATTATTCTCAACTTAGACATCCATACCGGGAGAACATAGACAACAGATAATGGACTCCTCTTTAATGCATAAGCATTCAAAGACAAATAATATTCTCATAAGAGATTGAGGATTGATGTCCAAACTGAAACTTCCACCATGATTCATGGTTTTAGTTAGCGGCCTGATGCGTGTAGTTGACACGTCCGTTGGGAACCCCAAGAGGAAGGTGTGATGCGCACAGCGGCAAGTTTCCCTCAGTAAGAAACCAAGGTTTAATCGAACCAGTAGGAGTCAAGAAGCACGTTGAAGGTTGATGGCGGCGGGATGTAGTGCGGCGCAACACCGGAGATTCCGGCGCCAACGTGGAACCCGCACAACACAACCAAAGTACTTTGCCCCAACGAAACGAGTGAGGTTGTCAATCTCACCGGCTTGCTGTAACAAAGGATTAACCGTATTGTGTGGAAGATGATTGTTTGAAGAAAACAAGTAAAACAAGTATTGCAATGAGATTGTATGCGATGTAAAGAATAGGACCGGGGTCCACAGCTTCACTAGAGGTGTCTCTCCCATAAGATAAAAGCATGTTGGGTGAACAAATTACAGTCGGGCAATTGATAAATAGAGAGGGCATAACAATGCACATACATGTCATGATAAATATAGTGAGATTTAATTGGGCATTACGACAAAGTACATAGACCGCTATCCAAGCATGCATCTATGCCTAAAAAGTCCACCTTCAGAGTTATCATCCGAACCCCTTCCAGTATTAAGTTGCAAAACAACGTACAATTGCATTAAGTATGGTGCGTAATGTAATCAACAACTACATCCTTAGACATAGCATCAATGTTTTATCCCTAGTGGCAACAGAGACATCCACAACCTTAGAACTTTCCGTCACCGTCCTGCATTCAATGGAGGCATGAACCCACTATCGAGCATAAATACTCCCTCTTGGAGTTAAGAGCAAAAACTTGGCCGGAGCCTCTACTAATAACGGAGAGCATGCAAGATCATAAACAACACATAGGTAATAACTTGATAATTAACATAACATAGTATTCTCTATCCATCGGATCCCGACAAACACAACATATAGTATTACGGATAGATGATCTTGATCATGTTAGGCAGCTCACAAGATCCGACAATGAAGCACAATGAGGAGAAGACAACCATCTAGCTACTGCTATGGACCCATAGTCCAGGGGTGAACTACTCACTCATCACTCCGGAGGCGACCATGGCGGTGAAGAGTCCTTCGGGAGATGAATCCCCGCTCCGGCAGGGTGCCGGAGGAGATCTCCAGAATCCCCCGAGATGGGATTGGCGGCGGCGGCGTCTCAGTAAGTTTTTCCGTATCGTGGCTCTCGGTACTGGGGGTTTCGCGACGGATGCTTTAAGTAGGCGGAAGGGCAACGCAGGGGGCCACACGAGGGCCCCACACGCCAGGCTGGCGCGGCCAAGACCTAGGCCGCGCCGCCCTAGTGTGGCGGCGCCTCGTGGCCCCACTTCTTTTCCCCCTCGGTCTTCTGGAAGCTTCGTGGCAAAATAGGACCCTGGGCGTTGATTTCGTCCAATTCCGAGAATATTTCTTTACTAGGATTTCTGAAACCAAAAATAGCGAAAATAAAGAATCGGCTCTTCGGCATCTTGTTAATAGGTTAGTGCCGTAAAATGCATAAATACGACATATAATGTGTATAAAACATGTAGATATCATCAATAATGTAGCATGGAACACAAGAAATTATCGATACGTCGGAGACGTATCAGCATCCCCAAGCTTAGTTCTGCTCGTCCCGAGCAGGTAAAACGATAACAAAGATAATTTCTGGAGTGACATGCCATCATAACCTTGATCATACTATTTGTAAACATATGTAATGAATGCAGCGATCAAAACAATGGTAATGACATGAGTAAACAAGTGAATCATAAAGCAAAGACTTTTCATGAATAGTACTTCAAGACAAGCATCAATAAGTCTTGCATAAGAGTTAACTCATAAAGCAATAAATCAAAGTAAAGGTATTGAAGCAACACAAAGGAAGATTAAGTTTCAGCGGTTGCTTTCAACTTGTAACATGTATATCTCATGGATAATTGTCAACATAGAGTAATATAACAAATGCAATATGCAAGTATGTAGGAATCAATGCATAGTTCACACAAGTGTTTGCTTCTTGAGGTGGAGAGAAATAGGTGAACTGACTCAACATAAAAGTAAAAGAATGGTCCTTCAAAGAGGAAAGCATCGATTGCTATATTTGTGCTAGAGCTTTTATTTTGAAAACATGAAACAATTTTGTCAACGGTAGTAATAAAGCATATGAGTTATGTAAATTATATCTTACAAGTTGCAAGCCTCATGCATAATATACTAATAGTGCCCGCACCTTGTCCTAATTAGCCTGGACTACCGGATCATCGCAATGCACATGTTTTAACCAAGTGTCACAATGGGGTACCTCCATGCCGCCTGTACAAAGGTCTAAGGAGAAAGCTCGCATTTTGGATTTCTCGCTTTTGATTATTCTCAACTTAGACATCCATACCGGGACAACATGGACAACAGATAATGGACTCCTCTTTAATGCATAAGCATGTGGCAACAATTATTATTCTCATATGAGATTGAGGATATATGTCCAAAACTGAAACTTCCACCATGAATCATGGCTTTAGTTAGCGGCCCAATGTTCTTCTCTAAAAATATGTATGCTCCAACCATTAAGGTGGTAGATCTCTCTTACTTCGTACAAGACGGACATGCATAGCAACTCACATGATATTCAACAAAGAATAGTTGATGGCGTCCCAGAAACATGGTTATCGCACAACAAGCAACTTAATAAGAGATAAAGTGCATAAGTACATATTCAATACCACAATAGTTTTTAAGCTATTTGTCCCATGAGCTATATATTGCAAAGGCGAATTATGGAATTTTAAAGGTAGCACTCAAGCAATTTACTTTGGAATGGCGGAGAAATACCATGTAGTAGGTAGGTATGGTGGACACAAATGGCATAGTGGTTGGCTCAAGGATTTTGGATGCATGAGAAGTATTCCCTCTCGATACAAGGTTTAGGCTAGCAAGGTTATTTGAAACAAACACAAGGATGAACGGTGCAGCAAAACTCACATAAAATACATATTGTAAACATTATAAGACTCTACACCGTCTTCCTTGTTGTTCAAACTCAATACTAGAAATTATCTAGACTTTAGAGAGACCAAATATGCAAACCAAATTTTAGCAAGCTCTATGTATTTCTTTATTAATGGGTGCAAAGTATATGATGCAAGAGCTTAAACATGAGCACAACAATTGCCAAGTATCAAATTATTCAAGACATTTTAGAATTACTACATGTAGCATTTCCCGATTCCAACCATATAACAATTTAACGAAGAAGAAACTTCGCCATGAATACTATGAGTAAAGCCTAAGGACATACTTGTCCATATGCAACAGCGGAGCGTGTCCCTCTCCCATACAGTGAATGCTAGGATCCATTTTATTCAAACAAAAACAAAAACAAAAACAAACCGACGCTCCAAGCAAAGCACATAAGATGTGACGGAATAAAAATATAGTTTCGTGGGAGGAACCCGATAATGTTGTCGATGAAGAAGGGGATGCCTTGGGCATCCCCAAGCTTAGACGCTTGAGTCTTCTTAGAATATGCAGGGGTGAACCACCGGGGCATCCCCAAGCTTAGAGCTTTCACTCTCCTTGATCATATTGCATCATACTCCTCTCTTGATCGTTGAAAACTTCCTCCACACCAAACTCGAAACAACTCATTAGAGGGTTAGTGGACAATAAAAATTAACATGTTCAGAGGTGACACAATCATTCTTAACACTTCTGGACATTGCATAAAGCTACTGGACATTAATGGATCAAAGAAATTCATCCAACATAGCAAAAGAGGCAATGCGAAATAAAAGGCAGAATCTGTCAAAACAGAACAGTCCGTAAAGATGGATTTTATTGAGGCACCAGACTTGCTCAAATGAAAATGCCCAAATTGAATGAAAGTTGCGTACATATCCGAGGATCATGCACGTAAATTGGCTTAATTTTCTGAGCTACATTCAGGGAGGCAGGTCGAAATTCGTGACAGACAAAGAAATCCGAAACTGCGCAAGTAATCCAAATCTAGTATGAACTTTACTATCAAAGACTTTACTTGGCACAACAAAACACAAAACTAAGATAAGGAGAGGTTGCTACAGTAGTAAACAACTTCCAAGACTCAAATATAAAACAAAAATACCGTAGTAAAAACATGGGTTGTCTCCCATAAGCGCTTTCTTAACGCCTTTCGCCTAGGCGCGTAAAGTGTGTATCAAGTATTATCAAGAGATGAAGCATCTTCAGCGGGGTTTGGAGTTTTCTCAACCATGCATAGTATATTAGATACATAAGTTTCAGCGGCTCCCTTTTCATTAGTCTTGGGCTTGCTACTCTCATCAAACAAATTTTCAGGAACAAGCCAAGCATAGTTATTTTCTAACGCTTCATTCATCGCTAGGAGCTTACATGGTATTGGTGCTTTGATCTCCCCACCATCATTAATATTATCAATGCATTTTATTCTATACATATCCATTTTTTCAAGAATACTAACAAAATTGGTATAAGAACCAAGCATCTTATATTTAATAAAGACCTTTCTAGCCTCTCTTGCTATACCACCAAATTCTCTAAGAAGGGTTTCTAAAACAAAATCTTTCTTTTCCCCTTCTTCCATATCGAAAGTGTAAGAAACATGTGTTGTATCATGGGGTTGAGACTAATAAATCTAGCTTCCATCATGCGTACCAAACAAACAGAGGCATCTTCATAAGTAGGGACAGCTTTTGCAAGTGGTATATCTTCAAGATCTTCATGCATACTAACATGGGTGAAAAATTCTTCTATATTATCTCTTCCAATTATAGACCCTTGTCCCACAGGTATATCTTTTACAGTAAAATTAAAAGGAAACATGTTGAAATAAGTAAAGCAAATGCAAGTAACTAATTTTTTTGTGTTTTTGATATAGAAAGCAAGACAGTAAATAAAGTAAAGCTAGCAACTAATTTTTTTTGTGTTTTGATATAATGCAGCAAACAAAGTAGTAAATAAAATAAAGCAAGACAAAAACAAAGTAAAGAGATTGGGAAATGGAGACCCCCCTTGCAGCGTGTCTTGATCTCCCCGGCAACGGCGCCAGAAATTTGCTTGATGCGTGTAGTTGACACGTCCGTTGGGAACCCCAAGAGGAAGGTGTGATGCGCACAGCGGCAAGTTTCCCTCAGTAAGAAACCAAGGTTTAATCGAACCGAGTAGGAGTCAAGAAGCACGTTGAAGTTTGATGGCGGCGGGATGTAGTGCGGCGCAACACCAGAGATTCCGGCGCCAACGTGGAACCTGCACAACACAACCAAAGTACTTTGCCCCAACGAAACAGTGAGGTTGTCAATCTCACCGGCTTGCTGTAACAAAGGATTAACCGTATTGTGTGGAAGATGATTGTTTGCAGTAAAACAAGTAAAACAAGTATTGCGAGTAGATTGTATGCGATGTAAAGAATAGGACCGGGGTCCACAGTTCACTAGAGGTGTCTCTCCCATAAGATAAAAGCATGTTGGGTGAACAAATTACAGTCGGGCAATTGACAAATAGAGAGGGCATAACAATGCACATACATGTCATGATAAATATAGTGAGATTTAATTGGGCATTACGACAAAGTACATAGACCGCTATCCAGCATGCATCTATGCCTAAAAAGTCCACCTTCGAGGTTATCATCCGAACCCCTTCCAAGTATTAAGTTGCAAAACAACGAGACAATTGCATTAAGTATGGTGCGTAATGTAATCAACAACTACATCCTTAGACATAGCATCAATGTTTTATCCCTAGTGGCAACAAGACATCCACAACCTTAGAACTTTCTCATCACTGTCCCGCATTCAATGGAGGCATGAACCCACTATCGAGCATAAATACTCCCTCTTGGAGTTAAGAGCAAAAACTTGGCCAGAGCCTCTACTAATAACGGAGAGCATGCAAGATCATAAACAACACATAGGTAATAACTTGATAATTAACATAACATAGTATTCTCTATCCATCGGATCCCGACAAACACAACATATAGTATTACGGATAGATGATCTTGATCATGTTAGGCAGCTCACAAGATCCGACAATGAAGCACAATGAGGAGAAGACAACCATCTAGCTACTGCTATGGACCCATAGTCCAGGGGTGAACTACTCACTCATCACTCCGGAGGCGACCATGGCGGTGAAGAGTCCTCCGGGAGATGAATCCCCGCTCCGGCAGGGTGCCGGAGGAGATCTCCAGAATCCCCCGAGATGGGATTAGCGGCGGCGGCGTCTCAGTAAGGTTTTCCGTATCGTGGCTCTCGCATCGGGGGTTTCGCGACGGAGGCTTTAAGTAGGCGGAAGGGCAACGCAGGGGGCCACACGAGGGCCCCACACGCCAGGCTGGCGCGGCCAAGACCTAGGCCGCGCCGCCCTAGTGTGGCGGCGCCTCGTGGCCCCACTTCTTTTCCCCCTCGGTCTTCTGGAAGCTTCGTGGCAAAATAGGACCCTGGGCGTTGATTCCGTCCAATTCCGAGAATATTTCTTTACTAGGATTTACGAAACCAAAAACAGCGAGTAAAACAAGAATCGGCTCTTCGGCATCTTGTTAATAGGTTAGTGCCAGAAAATGCATAAATACGACATATAATGTGTATAAAACATGTAGATATCATCAATAATGTAGCATGAAACACAAGAAATTATCGATACGTCGGAGACGTATCACGGCCCAATGTTCTTCTCAAACAATATGCATGCTCAAACCATTTGATCATGATAAATCACCCATACTTCAGACAAGACGAACATGCGTAGCAACTCACATGATATTCAACAAAGGTGTAATAGTTGGTGGCGTCCCCAGAAACATGGTTACCGCTCAACAAGCAACTTATAAGAAATAAGATACATAAGCTACATATTCAATACCACAATAGTTTTTAAGGCTATTTTCCCATGAGCTATATATTGCAAAGACAAGGAATAGAATTTTAAAGGTAGCACTCAAGTAATTTACTTTGGAATGGCAGAGAAATACCATGTAGTAGGTAGGTATGGTGGACACAAATGGCATAGTTTTTGGCTCAAGGATTTGGATGCACGAGAAGAATTCTTCTCAATACAAGGCTAGGCTAGCAAGGTTGTTTGAAGCAAACACAAGTATGAACCGGTACAGCAAAACTTACATAAGAACATATTGCAAGCATTATAAGACTCTACACTGTCTTCCTTGTTGTTCAAACACCTCACCAGAAAATATCTAGACTCTAGAGAGACCAATCATGCAAACCAAATTTTAACAAGCTCTATGGTAGTTCTTCATTAATGGGTGCAAAGTACATGATGCAAGAGCTTAAACATGATCTATTTGAGCACAACAATTGCCAAGTATCAAATTATTCAAGACATTATACCAATTACCACATGGAGCATTTTCTGTTTCCAACCATAATAATGATGAACGAAGTAGTTTCAACCTTTGCCATGAACATTAAAAGTAAAGCTAAGAACACATGTGTTCATATGCAACAGCGGAGCGTGTCTCTCTCCCACACAAAGAATGCTAGGATCCGATTTTATTCAAATAAAAACAAAAATAAAAATATACAGACGCTCCAAGTAAAGCACATAAGATGTGACGGAATAAAAATATAGTTTCAGTAGAGGTGACCTGATAAGTTTTCGATGAAGAAAGGATGCCTTGGGCATCCCCAAGCTTAGATGCTTGAGTCTTCTTAAAATATGCAGGGATGAACCACGGGGGCATCCCCAAGCTTAGACTTTTCACTCTTCTTGATCATATTGTATCATCCTCCTCTCTTGACCCTTGAAAACTTCCTCCACACCAAACTCAAAACAAACTCATTAGAGGGTTAGTGCATAATCAAAAATTCACATATTCAGAGGTGACATAATCATTCTTAACACTTCTGGACATTGCACAAAGCTACTGAAAGTTAATGGAATAAAGAAATCCATCAAACATAGCAAAACAGGCAATGCGAAATAAAAGGCAGAATCTGTCAAAACAGAACAGTCCGTAAAGACGAATTTTTCCGGGGCACTTAACTTGCTCAGATGAAAAAGCTCAAATTGAATGAAAGTTGCGTACATATCTGAGGATCACGCACGTAAATTGGGAGATTTTTCTGGGTTACCTACAGACGGGTCTGCTCAATTTCGTGACAGTAAGAAATCTGTTTCTGCGCAGTAATCCAAATCTAGTATCAACCCTACTATCAAAGACTTTACTTGGCACAACAATGCAATAAAATAAAGATAAGGAGAGGTTCCTACAGTAGTAACAACTTCCAAGACTCAAATATAAAACAAAAGTGCAGAAGTGAAATAATGGGTTGTCTCCCATAAGCGCTTTTCTTTAACGCCTTTCAGCTAGGCACAGAAAGTGTGAATCAAGTATTATCAAGAGATGAAGCATCAACATCATAATTTGTTTTAATAATAGAATCATAAGGTAACTTCATTCTCTTTCTAGGGAAGTGTTCCATACCTTTCTTGAGAGGAAATTGATACTTAATATTCCCTTCCTTCATATCAATAATAGCACCAACAGTTCGAAGAAAAGGTCTTCCCAATATAATGGGACAAGATGCATTGCATTCAATATCCAAGACAACAAAATCAACGGGGACAAGGTTATTGTTAACCGTAATGCAAACATTATCAATCCTCCCCAAAGGTTTCTTTATAGCATTATCAGCAAGATTAACATCCAAATAACAATTTTTCAATGGTGGCAAGTCAAGCATATCATAGATTTTCTTAGGCATAACGTGAAATACTTGCACCAAGATCACATAAAGCATTACAATCAAAATCATTGACCTTCATCTTAATGATGGGCTCCCAACCATCTTCTAACTTCCTAGGAATAGAAGTTTCAAGTTTTAGTTTCTCCTCTCTAGCTTTTATGAGAGCATTTGTAATATGTTTTGTAAAGGCCAAATTTATAGCACTAGCATTGGGACTTCTAGCAAGTTTTTGTAAGAACTTTATAACTTCAGAGATGTGAAAATCATCAAAATCTAAACCATTATGATCTACAGCAATGGGATCATTGTCCCCAATATTTTGAAAAATTTCAGCAGCTTTATCACAAACAGCTTTCAAGCAGTTTTAGCAGTTTCAGGCAATTTTGCACGCTTTGCACTAGGAGTAGAAACATTGCCAACACCAATTATTTTATCATTGATAGTAGGAGGTTTAGCAACATGTGAAGCATCAATATTACTAGTGGTGGTAATAGTCCAAACTTTAGCTACATTATTCTCTTTAGCTAGTTTTTCTTCTTTTTCCCACCTAGCATGCAATTCAGCTATCAATCTAATATTCTCATTAATTCGAACTTGGATGGCATTTGCTGTAGCAAATGACTTAATATCTTTATCTTCATTAGGCATAACTTTAAATTTTAAAAGATCAACATCAGCGGCAAGACAATCAACTTTAAAAGCAAGAATATCAATTTTACCAAGCTTTTCTTCAACTGATTTGTTAAAAGCAGTTTGTGTACTAATAAATTCTTTAAGCATGGCTTCAAGACCAGGGGGTACACTCCTATTATTTTTGTAAGAATTACCATAACCATTACCATTATTAGAAGGATATGGCCTATAGTTGTTACCAGAATTATTCCTATAAGCATTGTTGTTGAAATTATTATTTTTAATGAAGTTCACATCAACATGCTCTTCTTGAGCAACCAGTGAAGCCAAAGGAACATTATTAGGATCAACATTAGATCTACCATTCACAAGCATAGCCATAATAGCATCAATCTTACCACTCAAGGAGGAGGTTTCTTCAACAGAATTTACCTTCTTACCTTGTGGAGCCCTTTCAGTGTGCCATTCAGAGTAATTGATCATCATATCGTCAAGAAGCTTTGTTGCCGCGCCTAAGGTGATGGACATAAAAGTGCCTCCAGCATCTGAATCCAATAGGTTCCGCGAAGAAAAAGTCAATCCTGCATAAAAGGTTTGGATGATCATCCAAGTAGTCAGTCCATGGGTAGGGCAATTCTTCACCAAAGATTTCATTCTTTCCCATGCTTGGGCAACATGCTCATTATCCAATTGCTTTAAATTCATTATGCTACTTCTCAAAGATATAATTTTAGCTGGAGGATAATATCTACCAATGAAAGCATCCTTACATTTAGTCCATGAATCAATACTATTTTTAGGCAAAGATAGCAACCAATCTTTAGCTATTCCTCTTAAGGAGAAAGGGAACAATTTTAATTTTATAATGTCACCATCTACATCCTTATACTTTTGCATTTCACAAAGTTCAACAAAATTATTAAGATGGGCAGCAGCATCATCAGAACTAACACCATAAAATTGCTCTCTCATAACAAGATTTAGTAAAGCAGGTTTAATTTCAAAAAATTCTGCTGTAGTAGCAGGTGGAGCAATAGGTGTGCATAGGAAATCATTATTATTTGTGTTAGTGAAGTCACACAACTTAGTATTCTCAGGAGTACCCATTTTAACAGTAGTAAATAAAGCAAACTAAATAAAGTAAATGCAAGTAACTAATTTTTTTGTGTTTTTAATATAGAGATCAATACAGTAAATAAAGTAATGCAAGTAACTAATTTTTTTTATGTTTTTTATATAGAGAACAAACAAAGCAGTAAATAAAGTAAAGTAAAGCAAGACAAAAACAAAGTAAAGAGATTGGATGTGGGAGACTCCCCTTGCAGCGTGTCTTGATCTCCCCGGCAACGGCGCCAGAAAAAGAGCTGCTGGCGTGCACTTGACGTGGGAGTTAGAAATCTCTGTGGTGTAATTTTCCTTCACGTCCCCGGCACGGCGCCAGAAAAAGAGCTTGATACGCGTGAAGCACACGTCCGTTGGGAACCCCAAGAGGAAGGTGTGATGCGTACAGCAGCAAGTTTCCCTCAGTAAGAAACCAAGGTTATCGAACCAGTAGGAGTCAAGGAACACGCGAAGGTTGTCGGTGACGGAGTGTAGTGCGGCGCAACACCAGGGATTCCGGCGCCAACGTGGAACCTGCACAACACAATCAAAGTACTTTGCCCCAACGTAACAGTGAGGTTGTCAATCTCACCGGCTTGCTGTAAACAAAGGATTAAATGTATAGTGAGGAAGATGATGTTTGTTTGCGAAGAACATTAAAGAACAAGTTTTGCAGTAGATTGTATTTCAGATGTAAAAGAATGGACCGGGGTCCACAGTTCACTAGTGGTGTCTCTCCAATAAGATAAATAGCATGTTGGGTGAATAAATTACAGTTGGCCAATTGACAAATAGAGAGGGCATAACAATGCACATACATATCACGATGACTACTATGAGATTTAATCAGGGAATTACGACAAAGTACATAGACCGCTATCCAGCATGCATCTATGCCTAAAAAGTCCACCTTCAGGTTAACATCCGCACCCCTTCCAGTATTAAGTTGCAAACAACAGACGATTGCATTAAGTATGGTGCGTAATGTAATCAACACAAATATCCTTAGACAAAGCATTGATGTTTTATCCCTAGTGGCAACAAGCACATCCACAACCTTAGAACTTTCGTCACTCGTCCTGCATTCAATGGAGGCATGAACCCACTATCGAGCATAAATACTCCCTCTTGGAGTTACAAGTATCAACTTGGCCAGAGCCTCTACTAGCAACGGAGAGCATGCAAGAACATAAACAACACATATATGATAGATTGATAATCAACTTGACATAGTATTCCATATTCATCGGATCCCAACAAACACAACATGTAGCATTACAAATAGATGATCTTGATCATGATAGGCAGCTCACAAGATCTAACATGATAGCACAATGAGGAGAAGACAACCATCTAGCTACTGCTATGGACCCATAGTCCAGGGGTGAACTACTCACACATCAATCCGGAGGCGATCATGGTGATGAAGAGTCCTCCGGGAGATGATTCCCCTCTCCGGCAGGTGCCGGAGGCGATCTCCCGAATCCCCCGAGATGGGATTGGTGGCGGCGGCGTCTCCGGAAGGTTTTCCGTATCGTGGCTCTCGGTACAGGGGTTTTCGCGACGAAGGCTATAAGTAGGCGGAAGGGCAGAGTCGGAGGGCTGACGAGGGGCCCACACCATAGGGCGGCGCGGGCCCCCCTCTGGCCGTGCGGCCCTATGGTGGCGGCGCCTCGTCGCCCCACTTCGTATCCCCTTCGGTCTTGTGGAAGCTCCGTGGAAAAATAAGACCCTGGGCTTTGATTTCGTCCAATTCCGAGAATATTTCCTTTGTAGGATTTCTGAAACCAAAAACAGCAGAAAACAACAACTGGCTCTTCGGCATCTCGTCAATAGGTTAGTGCCGGAAAATGCATATAAATGATGTAAAGTGTGTATAAAACATGTGAGTATCATCATAAAAGTAGCATGGAACATAAGAAATTATAGATACGTTTGAGACGTATCAAGTATGGTTTAGGGTTTTACTTGTGATCAACAAGTAATTCACAATTTAGTTGGAAATATGGGTATATGTTCTATATGTAATTTAACACCATTTACTTTATCTAGGGCTGCTCTTCCTCACCACTCATAGTATAGTTCCATCAAAGATCAGTTAGGCTGATATAGGGCTTAACTATGCAAGGTTTGTTACTATCCAATTGTTTCTCCAATTAATATATTAGAAATGGTTTTAGGGTTGCTAGTAGTTCCCCTATGATTTTATGTGCTGGATTATATCTGCTTAACCAACTAAGGTTTAATTGGTAATTATATATCTCCAAGGCATGGTCATGATTAGACATGATCACCTTGTTCTTAATGTCTTCTACCTCAAGTTCTTAGGGTTTATGATCATTTCTCAATTTATAATGATCAAGGATTTGGCTTCCTAAGGTATCTCTCATGAACTAGGTTTCTTACTTCCAAGATCAAGTATTGTATTGATCAACTAGGTCTAGTACTTCTATTTTACTTTCTTGGATGGACATAGCTATGGTTGCCTCAATAGAATATATCCCGGGAGAATGCCTGAGATATTCACTTAAAGTTCTACTCAAGTAATGATAATATAATCATGTGGATATATGGTTAGTTCGCTCTCTCAAAACCAAGTGTGGGCTTAACTAGCTTGAGTGTAACACCATAGCTTGTGCTCTCTTATATAGGAATGGATTATTGTAGGCTTTATGGTATACTCCTAATATCTCCTTAGGTATCTAGGCTAATGCTTCACTTATCTAGTTTAGTTGGATTAGTTTCATCCTTACTTCATCAACTCATGTAAATTGTCTTATTCCATTTGATATTTGGTTATCTCACCACTCCAAAGGGAAATGGTTTATCTCCTAATACTTTAGTTCAAGGGTTGCCCTTAGTTCTTAAATAGGTAAAGCTAAGGTTGACATCAATGGTTTCTCTCACTTGGGAATGACTTGAATAATATCTCAAGGTTATGCTCCAAATATAATGATGTGGTCCCCAATATCTATGGTTAACATTTGTGGATTCTCTCTCTAGGGAATGTCTTGAATAATACCCTAGGGTTCTTCTTAAAGATGATGATTTGAGCATATGGATGTATATCCAAGGTTTAGCTCAAGGTTGACATTGCTTCTCTAATTAATATAGAACTCTCTCTTCTCTAGCTTTTGATGTAGAATTATTTGGAATAGAGAAGAATATAGCAATTGGAAACTAGGGAACATTTCTAGAGTTGAGATCCTTGTCATGATTCCAAGAATGAAGTAGAATGAATACCATGAGATTCATGGTAGGAACATAGATTAGTTTAAGACATGGAAAAGATAAGTTAAGAATAGTTTCTTCATTTTATTGTTACTTGATTTCCCAATTGAATAGATGTTCATATGTTATGGCAAGGAACACCATACTATAATCTTTTATAAGATCAAGCAATTGACCATTTATTAAAGTGTTGTTGTGTTGGTTTTAATTCCATTTGATCTAACCCCTTAGATCAAATCATCTCTACTCAAAACAAGGTTTTAGCAAAGGTCACATTGAGGTTTATAGCACTTGGCTTGATGATCTACTTCAGTTCCATCAAGGTCAAGTGAAACTTCAGTTACTGTGACGTGTTTTACTTTAAAGCGCGAAAATTCCCTAGATTTTCTCTGCATGAATGCAATGCACACATCTGTTTCCTCTATTTTTGTAACCCCAAATCCTGGGATATTACATGCACCTATACACCTGACAAGTGTATTGGGTTTGTTGGGGACACAAGAGACTTCTTGTATCGTAATTGCAGGGTTGCTTGAGAGGGATATCTTTGACCTCTATCTCCCTGAGTTCGATGAATCTTGGGTGATCCACTTAAGGGAAACTTGTTGTTCTACAAACCTCTGCACTTGGAGGCCCAACACTGTCTACAAGAATATAAGCGTGCGTAGACATCAGAGAGCTTGACGGGGTCTATCCTAGCCGGAATCCAACACTCGTCCGGAGGGACGATCGGAAAGTTGCCGACATACAAGACGCACCCCACGGCGATGGTTTCGCTGATGCCTCCGAAGGTAGAACCCTCATGGTTCCGGCCTCCAGACGTCGCTGGCCCCACGGTGGGCGCCAACTGTCGTTACCTAATCGACGGTACCCCAGAGGAGGGATCCTCACGAATGGGGGAGAAGTAGGGGCCATAGGGCGAAGAGCTATTGGGACGGTGGTACACGGTTTACCCAGCTTCAGAACACGCTACTCGGAGGCAGGGCCTACTGCTGCTTGTCTGGAATTATCTGGGAGCTTGCGCGTTGTTACAATGAGTTGTGGTTGTGCCTCTAGGGCTCCCGGGAACCAGCTTATAAATGCGCCATGATCTAGGGTTTCTACGGAGAGTCCTAGCCGGAATACAATCTTGCCAAACTATGGAACATTACATTGCCGTGCACGTCAAGGATCCGCCTACTACCTAAAACATCATACCGGATCCGACTACCTTAATGGGCCTTGCCGAATCCGAATCCTGGCATAGGTCGGGCTAGATCCGGCTCCTTGTTCCTGGGCTGGTCTTCTTCCATCTTGATCAACATCAACTGGGCCACCCGGTGGCCGTAAGACACCACCACCATCTGTAGGCCACCCGGGCTTGCCGAATCTAGGCACTGTCGATGGTACACCCATGAAGTATACCCACAACAAGGAGAGCCGAGTTCTTCTACCTCTTCTTCCCTGCCGCATCATCGATGCCGACAGTTCACCGTGGGTTAGTTTCCTACGTTCCTAGGCAACATCGAGCATCTCTGTAATATCCCTGAGCTATTCTCCCTCTCTCTTATGTGCTGTAATTTGTATAATCATGGATGAATCGGATCTAGTGCTTGTGTAGTGTTTGTATGTGTGCTTGTACGAACATATCGAGTTGGTTAATAGTTGTTGTGTTATGTACTTACATTATCCTTCTGCTTTCGTTTTGTGTCGTGCCTATCATCATCATCCCGAAAAAAAACCCAAAGACATAGTGTAGTCTTATCTTCTCAACCCCTTGTTAGTTTGTGTGTTGTTGTTGTTATTGTTGTTTAAATTCTGCTGTCTAGGTTAGATAAACCATCTGTTACAAAAGGTGGCCAAACTGTTAGAACTTGTTTGCTGCAGTAGCTTGATCCCTGTGGAAAGAACGACATTCTCTGTACTTTACACTAATCACAAATGACGTGTCGCTGTTGGAGGCGAAAGAGACACCGCCAAACAGACTAACGAGATCTCCCAAGCTTGCCACATAATCGACATTGCTTCTGACCATCGTAGTCAAGTTTACCTCGACCGTGGAGCCGACGTATGATTTCGATGTTGTTGTTGTTGATGCGGATCCTTCCGCCGATGAACCCGAATATATCAGATATGAGAGGCGAAAAGTACCTTGCGTGCCGACGCAGAAGTCGAGGCTTTCGACCGCCAGATCCAACCCCCGGCCAAAGTTTCCGAAAGCAAAGAGAAGGAGGGGTGGGTGCAGAATAAAATTGATCTATCCGAAGCGCACCTTGCTACGAAGTCATCGAGTTGTTGCTTGATGAAGGATCGAGTCATCGAATCCATGCTTCCAGCGCCCAAGCTTCCCACAGATGGAGACAATTGACGAGGGTTAACCTCAACAATGACCATAAGTATGGACTTGGGTTTCAGGAAAGAGAGAGAGAGATGGTGGGTTCGTGGACTAGTCGGCCAAACAAGATATCCGACGAAACTACATTGGATGCTAAAAGTCGCCGAGATTGTATTGCAATATGGGTTTCAAATGATACATGATGTTACAAAGGTTCTGGATCCCCTCCCCGATGGCTCCTCCTAGCCCTTATATAGTGGGTTAGGTCCCAGTGTCCAATCCCGAGTCGGTTACATGCAATATGTCGGTTTATACGATATGGCTAACACTTTCCTATTTTTATCTAGTTTCTAGTCTTGGACTCTTCTTGGGCTTCATGGGCATTATGCACTCATTCCGGGATCCGTACCAGGGATGGTAATGTCGAGTATCCAATATGGTATACTGTAATAACCCAAACATAGGAACATCGAAGGTTAGATTTAGAAATGGGATGTGCATTTCATCGCAAAACGAGGGAAATTTTCGCGCCTTATCGCAACTAAACCTAAGAGGGATCGAGGTTCTCCCTCAATTGCAATTAGGGTTAGGAATCGAGAGATTAAGAATTTCAACATGATCTCTTTTGTATCTTGTTGACATTGGGAGTTGATTTGATTTGAAAAGTTATATTGAAGTTATAACTCAATATATAAATGATAAACAATATAGAATTTGAATTATGAATTTAGAATTCAAATACATATCATATTTCAAACACATTTCATAAATACAAGTCAATTTGAATTTCAAATTGAAATATGAATATACAAATATTTATAAGTAAATTGTATAAATACAAATGAGCTCATAAGTAAAACTTGAGATATATTGATAATCATACACACATACAATGTCTTTACATTATTCCTTATTACAAGAATTGAATGAATAAGTAAAGAAAATAAAAAGAAGATTACAATATTTGATTCTAGACTAAATCCTAACACTAATGTCTTGGAAGGATTGATCTTGTGGTCATATTCACCTTCAAAACCTGCAAAAAACAGAAAGAGTAGTTGTACATGGGGTTAGTAAAACAAGTCAGTGACTAGCCAGGGATGAACCAAGTGTCAATGACACTTGTGTTTGTCTAAACCAGTGAACCAAGTGTCAATGACACTTGTACTTGTACAAACTAGGGACAGCACATGATAGGATCAACAGCAGACCAAACCTGGGCAAGGACAGTGGCCCAAGTTTCACCAAAGAAGTTCACAGCACATGTAGGAGCTGTGCAGCAACAACACAACACCCACAGGTGAGTCACCAGACCAAGCAGGGTTGTGTGTCACAACCGGAGATAAAGCACATCAGTGATAAATAGGGTAGAAACCCTAGAAACCAAGCATCAGTCGATAGATAACCATTCAGCAAGTCACAGCCAAGAACAGCAAGTGTTCATCACCTGTTCTTGCTCAAGAACAGCACCAACCATCATAGAAACCAACCATTCATCCAAAACCACCAACCAATCAACCAGAAACCATGGAGATCTAAGGAGGAGATCAACCAGAAGCTAGGAGGAGAAGGGCTGTGATCATTAAACCATCCAGAAGCACTTCATCAACCAAATATTTCTTACTAGGAGCTAGAACAAGGTATACCAAGTTCCTGGAGAGGATCTAGTGGATCCAATCCATTATTTTTGCATGACACATGTCATGGGATTGAGCAGATGCTCAAAAGGGTGATCATCACTTGGTATAACCAAGGATCACTAGCAGAAATAGAGGGAGCCATAGCACCTAAACCATCCAGATACAATTTATGTGCAGAGACACTAGAACACATGCACAGATGTGCACACAAGCAAGCACACATGCACATATAGTACCAGTAGATGATTACAGGTTATAAATAGCTACCAGAGACCACCTAGTGAAACCCTAGGCAATTAAACCATCAGAAACCCTAGAATTTCTTCACAGGCAAGCATAATGGCTTTCATATGAACTATGATTTCCTATTATGCAAGCAAAGATGAGTAGCCAACAAGATCTAGCCAACTGTGTGAGCAACTAGTCAGTAGCAAGGCTACTGAGGTCACAACAAACACAAATCCATCTAGTTACCAAAAGCAGATAAGCCATCACTATCCAAGAAGTGGATCAACTGAAGCTTACACAAGGCCATGGGTGAGCATCACTGACATCACAAGTGTCAGTAGTGCAAACCTAGGACAATCACAAATCCAATAAGCATATGATAGCATCAATAAGCTTAGGAATATAGCATGTCATGCACAGCAGCATAGCACAAGCAGTAGCACATCAGCATAACCTAGGCCAATAGCAATTCAATGAGCATATGAATCAACCAGTAAGCCTATGAATCAACTAGTAAGCCTATGAACAAATCAGTAAGCATATGAACAAGACCATTAGGCATATACACAAGGACCAGTTGCACAACATATAGGCATGAATCAATGGATTGAGCACAGCACAGAAAGCCAGTAGCCATGGGAATGGCATTAGTAGGATTAGGGAAGAGCATAGCATGCGCGGCAGCACCACAGCACAACACAGGCAAGCAAGAACAACAGCAGAGCAACACGGTAGCACAGCAGCAGCATACATAGTAGAGCCAGAGGCATAGATCGAGAAGGAATAGGTGGAGTAGAGGAGGTAGAAGGAGCAAAGGGGATTACCTGGTGAAGGGTGAAGCGGCGGCCATGGCAGCACGGTGGAACGACCAACCACGGCGACGCCAGAACATGGCCAAGCCATGCCAAGCCACACACAGCACCAGAGAGGGCGGCGAGCATCCTGGGTTGGCGAGGAACCCTAGATCGACGGAGATCGCCACTAGTTCATCGGCGACTGTGAGCAGCACGCACGCGCTCGAGCTGCCGAGGACACAAACAACGAATCGAGACGGATGAATCGACGCACCGTCACGCGCTGGTTCATCTGCGCACCACGGCGAGTCCTAGCTCGGCCGGAGATGGCCGGAGCAGGCGGCGACCATGGTGGCGGCGACGTCGCCACCGAATCGCTTTAGGGTTAGGGTTTCGCGAGTGAGGAGAGAACGAGAGAGAGTGAGGTGGGCCGACCTGGTTCGGTTCCACCGAACCATTTTGGATTGGCTCGGTGGGCCGTCCAAATGGGCCAAAATGGTGGGCTAGCTCAATTGGGCGGGGGATTTTTGTCTTTTGTTTTTACAAATAATTAGAGAATTCTACCAAATAAAAATAAATGGAAAATACCTCTAAAAATTCAAGAAAAATAAGATTAAGGAATCATAAATTATTCTTAACAAGAATAAAATAAGAAATGCGAATTATTATACAATTTCAAATTTTGAAAATTTTGAATTCAAATTTAAAATTCTAAATTTTAAATTACAATTTTCCTTGGATTTAAAAATCACGGAAAATTCAAAATGAATTCAAATAATTTCAAAGGGAATTCTATTATTCCAAATTATTTATTTTCAACGTTAAGATTTTCCAAGAAGAGGTAAAATCTTAATAATTCAAAATTCATAAATAATTCCCAAATATGGGAAACCCTAATTTTCAAATTCTTTATTTGAAAGTAATATTTTCCAAAGGAAATATCAACTATATTTCATTATTTTATTATTAGAAAAGCAAACCATGTTAAAATACTTAAATATTTATAAAGTACCGCCAAAGGCACCAATCTTTAACTCAAACCCTAAATCTGTAATAACCATGTCGGGGTAAGGGATTCAACATGAAATAATACATCCATACATGCATCATTTGGATCTTATAACATTGTCTTTACCGGACAATGATGCTTCTTTACAGAACCCGATGTTCAGGTTCAATCCAACACTTCGAACTGCATTATCTCGCAGTCACCACGCAAGTTCACTCTTGCTCATGTCACCTTGATTATTTTCTATCAATTTACTGCAGAAGTACTATACTTATATATCATTCCTGCATTTAAAAGCAAAATTTTAATTTTCCAATTATGAATATGAATATGTGGTGGGCAATGGAACCATGGTATGTGTTGATATGGTGGAGGTTCCATTGCAAGGGTTCTATTAATCTAGGACTAATCACCAATGCTGTCTAGTGATTCTAGCGCCGTACAATTCGCGTTAACCATAAGATCTATAATGGCTCTGGGGAAGTCAGCTGTATATTTTCCCTCTTGCATATCAACAGACCTGGTGGAGCCTGGCTGGGTGTTGGGATAACACTGCATTAGGTTGGGAAATCCTTTAAAATCCTCATCCGTGTGGATGAGAGGCTCTATCGTCTATGAGGGATTGTCCGACGTACATCGGTGGTAAAGTCGTATGATCGGGAGATGTCTACCGGGGATGTACGGGTGGACAAAAGGGCGGGTATGCAAGGTCACGGAGAAGGCAGTGATTGGCTTGGATCTTACACCTGGCCCCACACCAAGGAAGTGTGGACGAGAAACGTGTCTCGGTTGGTATCAAGGATAAGTTCTCTTATGGGAAAAGTAACACACCTCTGCAGAGGGTA
Organism: Lolium rigidum; assembly: GCF_022539505.1. Taxonomy (NCBI): domain Eukaryota; kingdom Viridiplantae; phylum Streptophyta; class Magnoliopsida; order Poales; family Poaceae; genus Lolium; species Lolium rigidum. The sequence goes on from NC_061509.1 coordinate 74,724,501, forward strand.
TCAAACTATGGCAGTCACTCCTTGTTCCGGGAAGGGAACTACGAACGCGGTAGGAAAGGAACTCAATGAAGTTCTGTTCAACCTGTGAAGACTGGCAGGCATAGTTTTCTGAATAAAATAAACCTTTTGAAGAAATGTTTGCGAAACATGCATTGACCGGAGATTTCCAGATCAATGGACGTAGCTAGTGCATCAAACACATTTTTCCTTTCGAGCTTGCTGAGTACCTCTGTACTCACTTTCTTTCGACACCCTTGCTAGACTGTGATAATGAAGTGGAGGCCACTGACGGAGCACCGGAAGGCGACTACGAGCTGGTCTATGAAGAACCTGATCTGTCCGGAGGAGTGGAAGGCGTGGACTATGGGATAGTCTACGGGCCAGACAACAATGAGGCGGAGGAGTAGTGTCATACCCTAGTGTTATAGAGCCGAGCAGCGTAGAAACTTACCTAAATAAGTTGCTGAGCTCAGTTTACTATTTATGCTGGTTTGTAATGAACTTAAGTAGTATCTTAGGGTGTTCTCATCGGACCTGTGAGAATACCAACTTGTTAAGTCTGTGATTGTAATATAATCTCAAGTGTTATGACCTGCAATGTTTCTGTTGTACCACTCCGAGGGATGTGATATTTGTGAAGAAGTCCCTTCATGAAGATCATATCAACGACTTGTATACTACAACATGAAGTGGTATGCTGGGTCACCGCAGCTGGTATCAGAGCAAATGTTGCGACCTTAGGTTGGAAAAAACTAGTAAAGGGAGAAACCTGTAGGAGTCAAGTAGGAATAGTAAATAATTCTCTAGAAATATGGTGATATTCACTTGAGAATAGCAAAATCATATCTTTTAGTGCGATAATTCTTTGTTATTGCTATTATGATGTATCATCACTATATCATCATTATATCATCACTATATCATCACTACCTTATCACGATGTTATTATCACATCATTACTATGTTATCACTACTAATATTCTACTCTTGTATACAGCCAAAATGGCATATACTTTCCCGAAGAGGACTTTAAGGAAGGTCGAGGGATGGCTTGGTGATTACGATGGAAGTTTGACAGATCTTCTGCGTGGGATGCTGAAGGAACTCCATTGTGAGACTAGAATTCCAGTTCTCAAATACATCTATTACGATGGAGAGATCATTGCCAAGTGCAGAGTGGGATTACGATGGAAGTTTGACAGATCTCCTGCGTGGGATGCTGAAGGAACTCCATTGTGAGACTAGAATTCCAGTTCTCAAATACATCTATTACGATGGAGTCTCTATACAACTTCCTGACACACTGCTGATGAGTCGAATCATGCCATATGGAGAAGCTAGAACACTTGCCACAGCGTACCATATGGGCATTTTCAAGGCAATTCTCGAAATTAGGCAACACAAATCTGTAGAGCTTTTGTGTTCACCATATTCTCATGTGCCTCATGCCGAGGAAGATGAGGATCCTTCTTTGAACCATCTAATGATGGCACACAAACATCTGGAAGTAGCAGCCCAACACATGGACAGTTGTAAGTCTTTATTGACTTCCATGTATCTACTTCACATGAAGATGGTGGAAGAAGTAACCCACATGCTTGATGAGTTCACGGACCCTGACAAAGTCCAGGCTCGGATGCATGACCTTAGAGCACAACCCCAACACACTACACCCTATTTCAGCCTACATAACCATGTAGATTTGAGTGACCAGTTGCCTAAGTCAGAACCACTCACACCCAACTTCGTTCCACACTATCCACATGTGTCAATGTCATATGATGCAGGATATGGGGGAGATGCTTCGGGAAACCTAGCTTTTTCCAAATCACCAATCGAGAATTCGACTGGTTGGTGTTTCGGAGAACCTTTCGGAGATGAAGAGGAACCCATCACACGTGATACAGATGACGAAGGAGGCGAGGTTAACTAGAATATTAACCAAGACCATGGGTAGGAAGAGAAAGGTACCAACTCCATTATCTTGATTTGGAGATGGGAATCTCAAAAACATCTCAATATGAGGTGGGTGAAAGTTCTGGTGTGAAGAAGGAGAAGATAAGGGGGCAAGTGGATAGAAACCCTTCATGGATGACAAGAGGCAGGTATGTATCCTACTGGGGATACATATGAGTCACTGTATAGCTACTTTGGCATGATAGATCTCTGTCTCGGCACTTCATCCGACTCAGATTACATCCCAACTGGAAGGACCTACGTTCCGGACGGTGTTCGGAAGACCAACCGCTGTACGGGATGGACTCCGGGTATGTATGCGGAGGCGAACGATGACGATGAGGAGTAGTGCTTGATACGTCTCCAACGTATCCATAATTTCTGATGTTCCATGCTTGTTTTATGACAATACTTACATGTTTTGCTTGCACTTTATAATGTTTTTATGCATTTTCCAGAACTAACCTATTAACAAGATGCCACAGTGCCGGTTCCGTTTTCTGCTGTTTTTGGTTCCGTAAAGGCTGTTCGGGCAATATTCTCGGAATTG
>NC_061509.1:74727106-74787730 GCF_022539505.1 Lolium rigidum
ATAAAATAAACCTTTTGAAAAAATGTTTGCGAAACATGCATTGACCGGAGATTTCCTGATCAATGGTCGTAGCTAGTGCATCAAACACATTTTTCCTTTTGAGCTTGCTGAATACCTCTGTACTCACTTTCTTTCGACACCCTTGCTAGACTGTGATAATGAAGTGGAGGCCACTGGCGGAGCACCGGAAGGCGACTACGAGCTAGTCTATGAAGAACCTGATCTGTCCGGAGGAGTGGAAGGCGTGGACTATGGGATAGTCTACGGGCCCGACAACAATGAGGCGGAGGAGGAGTAGTGTCATACCCTAGTGTTCTAGAGCCGAGCAGCGTAGAACTTACCTAAATAAGTTGCTAAGCTCAGTTTACTATTTATGCTAGTTTGTAATGAACTTAAGTAGTATCTTAAGGTGTTCTCATCGGACCTGTGAGAATACCAACTTGTTATGGATGTGATTGTAATATACTCTCGAGTGTTATGACCTGCAATGTTTCTGTTGTACCACTCTGAGGGATGTGATATTTGTGAAGAAGTCCCTTCATGAAGATCATATCAACGACTTGTATACTACAACATGCAGTGGTATGCTGGGTCACCGCAGCTGGTATCAGAGCAAATGTTGCGACCTTAGGTTGGAAAAACCTAGTAAAGGGAGAAAACTGTAGGAGTCAAGTAGGAATAGTAAAGAATTCTCTAGAAATATGGTGTTATTCACTTGAGAATAGCAAAATCATATCTTTTAGTGCGATCATTCTTTGTTATTGCTATTATGATGCATCATCACTATATCATCACTACCTTATCACGATGTTATTATCACATCATTATTATGTTATCACTACTAATATTCTACTCTTGTATACAGCCAAAGTGGCATATACTTTCCCGAAGAGGACTTTAAGGAAGGTCGAAGGCTGGCTTGGTGATTACGATGGAAGTTTGACAGATCTCCTGCGTGGGATGCTGAACTCCATTGTGAGACTAGAATTCCGGTTCTCAAATACATCTATTACGATGGAGAGATCGTTGCCAAGTGCAGAGTCTCCGTACAACTTCCTGACACACTGCTGATGAGTCGAATCATGCCATATGGAGAAGCTAAAACACTTACCACGGCATACCATATGGGCATTTTCAAGGCAATACTCGAAATCCGGCAACACAAATCCGTAGAGCTTTTGTGTTCACCCTATTCTCATGTGCCTCATGCCGAGGAAGATGAGGATCCTTATTTGAACCATCTACTGATGGCACACAAACATTCGGAGGTAGCAGCCCAACACTTGGACAGTTGTAAGTCTTTATTGACTTCCATGTATGTACTTCACATGAAGATGGTGGAAGAAGTAACGCACATACTTGATGAGTTCACGGACCCTGACAAAGTCCCGGCTCGGATGCATGACCTTAGAGCACAACCCCAACACACTACACCCTATTTCAGCCTACATAACTATGTAGATTTGAGTGACCAGTTGCCTAAGTCAGAACCACTCACACCCAATTTCGTTCCACACTATCCACATGTGTCAATGTCATATGATGCAGGATATGGGGGAGATGCTTCAGGAAACCTAGCTTGTTCTGAATCACCAATCGAGAACTCGACTGGTTGGCGTTTCGGAGAACCTTTCGGAGATGAAGACGAACCCATCACATGTGATACAGATGACGAAGGAGGCGAGGTTAACCAGAATATTAACCAAGACCATGGGCAGGAAGAGAAAGGTACCAACTCCATTTCTCTTGATTTGGAGATGGGAATCTCAAAAACATCTCAATATGAGGTGGGTGAAAGTTCTGGTATGAAGAAGAAGAAGAAGATGATGAAGGGGGCAAGTGGATAGAAACCCTTCATGGATGGCAAATGAGGGAGGTATGTATCCTACTGGGGATACATATGAGTCACTGTCTAGCTACTTTGGCATGAAAGATCTCTGTCTCGGCACTTCATCTAACTCAGATTATATCCCAACTGGAAGGAACTACGTTCCGGACGGTGTTCGGAAGACCAACCGTTGTACGGGATGGACTCCGGGCATGTATGCGGAGGCGAACGATGAAGATGAGGAGTAGTGCTCGAGGAAAGAATAATGTAGTATAGATGGTATTGTATTAGGACGTACTTTTTAAATTCCGTTGGCTTGGGCTTGGAGCCAAATAAGTGGTTATACATACCACATGTAATATATGTGTGTATTGTTATGTTATATATGGTGTATATACATAATAAATGTTTGCTTTGGATTTGCTTCTTGATTTCATTGTGTGACTAGTGTTGGGCAATGAGTTGAGCTCAGAAAACATTTGCATGGTGTAATTATGAGTAATCGCTCTTTGTTACAGGACTAGGGGGAAATGGCGTTAGTCGAAACCGAAGAAGCCAGAAGAGAGCGTGAGGCAAAGGAAAAGGAAGAGGCAGATGTTGAAGCCAGAAGGGATAATGCACCACCACCACCACATCCTATGTTGCATCCAGATTTTCAGCAATACATGCAATCAATGGAAGAAGATAGGAGAAGATACTAGGAAAGTCAGAGCAAGAACAATGCAAGATTTCTTTGCTCATGTCCTCAATGACAGGGGCAATGAAGGCAGAGGTGTAACCCTATCAGACTTTCAGAATGCAAGACCACTACCTTTTGCATCAGCTCCAGAACCAATGGATGCAGAAGATTGGTTGATGGACACCGAAAGGAAGCTCAGGACCGTCGGATGTAACGATGAGGAGAAGATCAGGTATGCCACTTATCTGTTGTCAGGACCAGCGGCATCATGGTGGGAGAATGTTGTCGCCGTACATCCTCCAGAAAAAGTGTTTACCTGGGAGGAATTCAAGAAGAAGTTCCGGGATGCTCATGTTCCGGAGAGTGTGGTGGAGTTAAAGAAAAGAGAGTTTGATGAATTACATCAGAACACTGCACCAATTATGCAGTATGTTCGGGATTTCAACAGACTGTCAAGATATGCACCTGAGGAGGTGGATTCGGATGAGAAGAGGAAGAAAAGGTTCATGAAAGGAATGAACCCATACATGAAGATGCAACTGAGGTTGGCACGGACGACGGAATTCTAGGAACTGATTGACGCGGCAATCACTTTCGAGGATGATTACAAGCAAGTACAAGAGGATAGGAGGAAGAGGGCTCGCATCGAGCCAAGGAAATATCCAGTTACAAAACCAACACCTGACCGAAGTTTCAAACCAAGGTATCGACCTACCGGTAACCAGTATAACCGTGGAGGTCAGAACCAGAACCCAAGAAACCAGATCATATGTCACAGTTGTGGGCAGAAAGGACATGTATAGAATGGCTGTCAGAAGCCCAGGATCATATGCTACGGTTGCGGGAAGGATGGACACATCAAGCCAGAGTGTCCAAACAAGGCATCATGGAGTGGACAGAACTCCGGAGGAGGACGAGCTGGAGGTGGAAACTACAACAACAACAATCGCAACAACAACAACAAGAACAACAAGAAGGGCAAACCGTATGAAAGCTGAACTGCACAACCTTGGAACAAGCTGGAGAGTCGGATCAAGCAGTCTTAGGTACGCTCAGCATCCTTACTCATCCTGGAAAAGTATTATTTGATACGGGAGCCACTACATCATTTCTTGCACGGGAGTTTGTGGAAAAATACGGGATTAGATGTTCTAAGCTAGAAAATCCTATAACTGTCTTATCTGCGGGGGGAACAATCTTAGTAACCCACGTGAAAGAGGCACATGTCATGACCATATGTGACTGTGTTTATTTCGCGGATCTTTTCATCATTCCCATGAAAGATATATCAGTCATCCTAGGGATGGATTGGTTGATGGAAATTGGAGCAGTGATTAACTGTGGAGACAAAACATTATCACTCCGCAATTTCATTGGAGGATAGATAGTGTTTCAAGGAGACAAGTATACCCAATTGGAGATAGGATTGGAACTTAACATTTTGAAGGAGGTAGAAATTGAGGAAATTCCTGTAGTAAATGAGTTTCAAGATGTTTTTCCTAAGGAACTACCGGGTATGCCACCCGTTAGAGAGATATAATTCACCATTGATCTGATTCCAGGCATCGCACCAATAGCTCAACCACCTTATAAGATGGGACCAAAGGAGTTAGTAGAGTTGAAAGCTCAGATTGATGAACTGGAACAGAAGGGATTTATCGAGGAAAGCGTGTCACCATGGGGTTCACCAGTCATTTTTGTGGATAAAAGAGATGGAGGCAAGATAATGTGTGAAGATTATCTGAATCTCAACAATGTAACAATCAAGAACAAGTATCCGTTACCAAGAATTCAAGATCTTTTTGATCAAGTTCAAGGAGCAGGAGTCTTCTCGAAGATCGATTTGAGGTCAGGATACCATCAGATCAAGATTAAGTAGGAAGATGTTCCAAAAACAGCGTTTGTATCAAGGTATGGACACCATGAATACTTGGTTGTACCATTTGGAGTAACAAATGCACCGACTATTTTCATGAATTTGATGAACAAGATATTCATGAAGTACTTGGACAAGTTCGTGATAGTATGCATCGACGATATTCTGATATATTCCAAGGATAAAGAGGAGCATGCAAAGCATTTGAAGATAGTTTTGCAGATCCTAAGAGAACATCAACTGTATGCCAAGTTTAGTAGGTGCAAATTTTGGTTGGATAGTGTCAAATTTCTTGGACATGTCATAAGTAAAGAAGGGATAGCTGTAAATCCAAGCAAGGTCCAGTCGGTATTGGAGTGGAATTCACCCAAGAATGCAAAGGAGATAAGAGGATTTATTGGAATGGCGGGCTACTATCAAAGATTCATCGAGGGATTTTCGAAGATTGCAGGACCTATGACCAAGCTACTCAATAAAAACACTCCATTTGTGTGGACTGAGGAATGTGAAGCAAGTTTTCAGAAACTCAAGGAGAAGTTAACCACAACACCGGTGTTAGCAGTTCCAGAACCTGGAAAGGATTACACGGTGTATTGTGATGCTTCCAAGAACGGACTTGGATGTGTTCTAATGCAAGACCGTAAGGTAATAGCTTATGGATCAAGGCAATTGAAACCACATGAACATAACTACCCAGTACATGACTTAGAATTGGCGGCAGTCGTGTATGCTTTAAAGAGTTGGAGACAATTTCTTTATGGATCCAAATGTGAGCTATACACAGATCATAAGAGTCTGAAGTATTTCTTCACTCAAAAGGAATTGAATATGAGACAGAAAAGATGGTTAGAGTTGATCAAGGATTATGAACTGACGATCAACTATACACCAGGTAAAGCTAATGTAGTAGCAGATGCTTTAAGCAGAAAAAGTACCAATAATCAACCTACGGAATGGGAGATTCCAAAGGAACTTTGGAAATAGTTAGAAGAAGCCCAGATCTTATTCATTCAAGGTGATACAATGGGAAGTGTAGCAACCTTAAGGATCATGGATGAGATGTACTCAGATTTGAAATATGAGATCATCCGAAAGCAAGGGGATGATCCATTCATCCAAGAAGAACTCAAGAGGATCGAGGAAGGGAGACCATCAGAATTCCATGTTGGAGAGTTTGATTCCTTATATTTCCAGAAGCGGATCTGTATACCGGATGATCCGGAAGTGAAGGCAATCATACTAAAAGAAGCACATGAAACACCTTATTCAATACATCCAGGAAGTACCAAGATGTACATGGATTTGAAAGAAATGTTTTGGTGGAACAATATGAAAAGAGAAATAGCTAAGTATGTTTCGGAATGTCAAACATGTCAACGAGTCAAAGCAGAACATCAGAGTCCTGCTGGACTACTTAAACCCTTGGATATTCCGGAATGGAAATGGGATGAAATCGGAATGGATTTTGTTACTGGTTTACCTATGACCAGTAAGAAGAAGGATATGATATGGGTAATTGTGGATAGGCTTACCAAAAGTGCTCATTTTCTAGCGGTAAATCAGAAGGAAACTTTTGAGAAGCTTGTGGATATATATGTCAAGGAAATAGTTAGCAAGCATGGAGTACCAAAGAAGATAGTCTCAGATAGAGGTTCGATCTTCACGTCAGCATTTTGGGAACAACTCCAAGAAGCTTTAGGATCCAAGTTAGATTTCAGCACAGCTTATCACCCACAAACCGGAGGACAGACGGAAAGAACCAATCAAATATTGGAAGATATGCTTAGGGTTTGTGCGTTAAACTTTGGAGGATCATGGGAAGACCATTTACCATTAGCAGAATTCTCATACAACAACAGTTATCAGAGTAGCATTCAAATGTCACCGTATGAAGCATTATACAGAAGAAAGTGCAGATAACCAATCTGTTGGTTCGAGACGGGAGAAAACAAGGAGTTTGCACTAGATTACATCAAGGATAAACAAGAAGTCATCAAGGTTATTAGGGATAGACTCAAGATAGCTCAGAGTCGACAAAAGAGTTATGCCGACCAGAAGAGAAGAGCATGGGAACCCAAGGTGGGAGACATGGTTTATTTGAAGGTTAGACAATGAAAGGACTCAAAAGGTTCGGAGTAAAAGGAAAATTAAGTCCTCGCTATATAGGACCATTCAAGATACTTAGTCAGAACCGAGGAACAACTTTTGAGTTGGAATTACCTAAGCAATTAAGTTTGATTCACAATGTATTTCATGTGTCTCAACTCAAAAAGTGTTTAAAGGCACCGGATGATCCTGTGTCACATGAGGAATTAGAACTGCAATCAGACCTAACCTATGTCGAAAGACCGGAGAAGATATTGGAAGTGCATTGGAAGAAGTTACGGAATAGGGCGATCAAATACTGCAAGATTCAATGGCAGCATCATCACGAACGGGAAGCAACTTGGGAGAAGGAGGACAATCTCAGAAAATCCTACCCCGAGCTATTCAGGTATCTCAATCTTAACTTCGGGACGAAGTTTCTGTTAAGGGGGAGAGGCTGTAATAACCCACAACATATGAACATCGAAGGGTAGATTTAGAAATGGGATGTGCATTTCATCGCAAAACGAGGGAAATTTGTGCGCCTTATTGCAACTAAACCTAAGAGGGATCGAGGTTCTCTCTCAATTGCAATTAGGGTTAGGCATCGAGAGATTAAGAATTTCGACATGATCTCTTTTGTATCTTGTTGACTTTGGGAGTTGATTTGATTTGACAAGTTATATTGAAGTTATAACTCAATATAGAAATGATAAACAATATACAATTTGAATTATGAATTTAGAATTCAAATACATATCATATTTCAAACACATTTCATAAATACAAGTCAATTTGAATTTCAAATTGAAATATGAATACACAAATATTTATAAGTAAATTGTATAAATACAAATGAGCTCATAAGTAAAAGTTGAGCTTTATTGACAATCATACACACATACATTGTCTTTACATTATTCCTTGTTACAAGAATTGAATGAATAAGTAAATAAAATAAAAAGAAGATTACAATATTTGATTCTAGACTAAATCCTAAAACTAATGTCTTGGAAGGATTGATCTTGTGGTCATATTCACCTTCAAAACCTGCAAAAAACAGAAAGAGTAGTTGTACACGGGGTTAGTAAAACAAGTTAGTGACTAGCCAGGGATGAACCAAGTGTCAATGACACTTGTGTTTGTCCAAACCAGTGAACCAAGTGTCAATGACACTTGTACTTGTACAAACTAGGGACAACACATGATAGGATCAACAGCAGACCAAACCTGGGCAAGGATAGTGGCCCAAGTTTCACCAAAGAAGTTCACAGCACATGTAGGAGCTGTGCAGCAACAACACAACACCCACAGGTGAGTCACCAGACCAAGCAGGGTTGTGTGTCAGAACCGGAGAGAAAGCACATCAGTGATAATTAGGGTAGAAACCCTAGAAACCAAGCATCAGTCGATAGATAACCATTCAGAAAGTCACAGCCAAGAACAGCAAGTGTTCATCACCTGTTCTTGCTCAAGAACATCACCAACCATCACATAAACCAACCATTCATCCAAAACCACCAACCAATCAACCATAAACCATGGAGATCTAAGGAGGAGATCAACTAGAAGCTAGGAGGAGAAGGGCTGTGATCATTAAACCATCCAGAAGCACTTCATCAACCAAATATTTCTTACTAGGAGCTGGAACAAGGTATACCAAGGTCCTGGAGAGGATCTAGTGGATCCAATCCATTATTTGTGCATGACACATTTCATGGGATTGAGCAGATGCTCAAAGGGGTGATCATCACTTGGTATAACCAAGGATCACTAGAAGAAACAGAGGGAGCCATAGCACCTAAACCATCCAGATACAATTTATGTGCAGAGAAACTAGAACACATGCACAGATGTGCACACAAGCAAGCACACATGCACAGATAGCACCAGTAGATGATTACAGGTTATAAATAGCTACCAGAGACCACCTAGTGAAACCCTAGGCAATTAAACCATCAGAAACCCTAGAATTTCTTCACAGGCAAGCATAATGGATTTCATATGAACAATGATTCCCTATTATGCAAGCAAAGATGAGTAGCCAAGAAGATCTAGCCAACTGTGTCAACAACCAGTCAGTAGCAAGGCTACTGAGGTCACAACAAACACAAATCCATCTATTTACCAAAAGCAGATAAGCCATCACTATCCAAGAAGTGGATCAACTGAAGCTTACACAAGGCCATGGGTGAGCATCACTGACATCACAAGTGTCAGTAGTGCAAACCTAGGACAATCAGAAATCCAATAAGCATAGGATAGCATCAATAAGCTTAGGAATATAGCATGGCATGCACAGCAGCATAGCACAAGCAGTAGCACAGCAGCACAACCTAGGCCAATAGCAATTCAATGAGCATATGAATCAACCAGTAAGCCTATGAATCAACTAGTAAGCCTATGAACAAATCAGTAAGCATATGAACAAGACGATTAGGCATATACACAAGGACCAGTTGCACAACATATAGGCATGAATCAATGGATTGAGCACAACACAGAAAGCCACTAGGCATAGGAATGGAATCAGTAGGATTAGGGTTCAGCATAGCATGCGCAGAAGCACCACAGCACAGCACATGCAAGCAAGAACAACAGCAGAGCAACACGGTAGCATAGCAGCAGCATACGCAGTAGAGCCAGAGGCATAGATCGAGAAGGAATAGGTGGAGTAGAGGAGGTAGAAGGAGCAAAGGGGATTACCTGGTGAAGGGTGAAGCGGCGGCCATGGCAGCACGGTGGCACGGCCAACCACGGCGATGCCAGACCGTGGCCAAGCCATGCCAAGCCACACACAACACTAGAGAGGGCGGCGAGCATCCAGGGTTGGCGAGGAACCCTAGATCGACGGAGATCGCCACCAGTTCATCGGCGACCGTGAGCAGCACGCACGCGCTCGAGTTGCCGAGGACGCAAACGACGAATCGAGACGGATGAATCGACGCGCCGTCGCGCGCTGGTTCATCTGCGCACTACGGCGAGCCCTAGCTCGGCCGGAGAAGGTCGGAGCAGGCGGCGACCATGGTGGCAGCGATGTCGCCACCGAATCGCCTTCGGGTTAGGGTTTCGCGAGTGAGGAGAGAACGAGAGAGAGTGAGGTGGGCTGACCTGGTTCGGTTCCATCGAACCGTTTTGGATTGGCTCGGTGGGCCGTCCAAATGGGCCAAAATGGTGGGCTGGCCCAGTTGGGCAGGGGTATTTTTGTCTTTTGTTTTTACAAATAATTAGTGAATTCTACCAAATAAAAATAAATGGAAAATACCTCTAAAAATTCAAGAAAAATAAGATTAAGGAATCATAATTTGTTCTTAACAATAATAAAATAAGAAATGAGAGTTATTATACAATTTCAAATTTTGAAATTTTTGAATTCAAATTTAAAATTCTAAATTTTAAATTACAATTTTCCTTGGATTTAAAAATCAAGGAAAATTCAAAATGAATTCAAATAATTATTATTCAAATAATTTCAAAGGGAATTCTATTATTCCAAATTATTCCTTTTCAATGTTAAGATTTTCCAAAAAGAGGGAAAATCTTAATAATTCAAAATTCATAAATAATTCCCAAATATGGGAAACCCTAATTTTCAAATTCTTTATTTGAAAGTTATATTTACCAAAGGAAAATATCAACTATATTTCATTATTTTCTTATTAGAAAAGCAAACCAAGTTAAAATACTTAAATATTTATAAAGTACCGCCAAAGGCACCAATCCTTAACTCAAACCCTAAATCTGTAATAACCATGTCGGGGTAAGGGATTCAACATGAAATAATACATCCATACATGCATCATTTGGATCTTATAACATTTTCTTTACCTAGGACAATGATGCTTCTTTACGTAACCCGAGGTTCGAAGTTCAATCCAACACTTCGAACCGCATTATCTCGCAAGTCACCAGGCAAGTTCACTCTTGCTCATGTCACCTTGATTATTTTCTATCAATTTACTGCAAAAGTACTATACTTATCATTCATGCATTGAAAAGCAAAATGTTACTTTTCCAATAATGAATATGACTATATGGTGGGCAATGGAACCATGGTATGTGTTTATATGGTGGAGCTTCCATTGCAAGGGTTCTATTAATCTAGGACTAATCACCAATGCTGTCTAGTGATTCTAGCGCCGTACAATTCGCGTTAACCATAAGATCTATAATGGCTCTGGGAAGTCAGCTGTATCTTTTCCCTCTTGCATATCAACGGACCTGGTGGAGCCTGGCTGGGTGTTGGGATAACACCGCAAGTAGGTTGGGAAATCCTTTAAAATCCCCATCCGTGTGGATGAGAGGCTCTATCGTCTATGAGGGATTGCCCGACGTACATCAGGGGTAAAGCCGTATGATCGGGAGATGTCTACCGGGGATGTACGGGTGGACAAAAGGTTGGGTATGCAAGGTTGCGGAGAAGGCAGTGATTGGCTTGGATCTTACACCTGACCCCACACCAAGGAAGTGTGGACGAGAAACGCGTCTCGGTTGGTATCAAGGATAAGTTCTCTTATGGGAAAAGTAACGCACCTCTGCAGAGGGTATCAAACTGTGGCAGTCACTCCTTGTTCCGGGAAGGGAACTACGAACGCGGCATGAAAGGAACTCCATGAAGTTCTGTTCAACCTGTGAAGACTGGCAGGCATAGTTTTCTGAATAAAATAAACCTTTTGAAGAAATTTTTGGGAAACATGCATTGACCTGAGATTTCCTGATCAATGGTTGTAGCTAGTGCATCAAACACATATTTTCCTTTTGAGCTTGCTGAGTACGTTTGTACTCGCTTCTCTTTCGACACCCTTTCTAGACTGTGATAATGAAGTGGAGGCCACTGACGGAGCACCGGAAGGCGACTACGAGCTGGTCTATGAAGAACCTGATCTGTCCGGAGGAGTGGAAGGCGTGGACTATGGGATAGTCTACAGGCCAGACAACAATGAGGTTGGGGAGTAGTATCATACCCTAGTGTTATAGAGCCGAGCAGCGTAGAAACTTACCTAAATAAGTTGCCGAGCTCAGTTTACTATTTATGCTGGTTTGTAATGAACTTAAGTAGTATCTTAGGGTGTTCTCATCGGACCTGTGAGAATACCAACTTGTTAAGTATGTGATTGTAATATAATCTTGAGTGTTATGACCTGCAATATTTCTGTTGAACTGATAACCCACAAGTATAGGGGATCGCAACAGTCTTCGAGGGAAGTAAAACCCAAATTTATTGATTCGACACAAGGGGAGGTAAAGAATACTTATAAGCCTTAACAACTGAGTTGTCAATTCAGCCGCACTGGAAAAGCACTAGTAACGTGGGTGATGTGAAAGCAGCAGTAATATGGGAGCGGTAGTAACATGAATACGTACAGCAGAGTAGCAGTAATATGAGAGCAATGGCACCGTAAAATAGTTGATACTACTTCCAATGTCATGTAGAATGAGTATATGATGATGAAAGATGGACCGGGGTTCCCAGCTATCTACACTAGTGGTAACTCTCCAATAACAAGTGTTGGGTGAACAGATTACAGTTGGGCAATTGATAGGATTGAAATAGCATTAAGACAGAACATCAAGATCATTAATCATGTAGGCATGTTTTCCATATATAGTCATACGTGCTCGCAATGAGAAACTTGTACAACATCTTTTCTCCTACCAGCCGGTGGCAGCCGGGGCCTCTAGGGAATCTACCGGAAATAAAGGTACTCCTTTTAATAGAGCACCGGAGCAAAGCATTAACACTCCGTGAAAACATGTGATCCTCATATCTAAGCCTTCCCCTCCAGCTTGTCCCAATTTCGTCACTTTGGGGCCTTTGGTTCCGGACATAGACATGTGCATACAACTTGTAGATACAATCTAAGCAATAAGTATAGCGCTTAAATCTAAGATCATGCCACTACGGCCCTAGTGACAAGCATTAAACACAACAAGATTGCAGCAACAATAACTTCATAAACTTTGTAGATAGACAATCATAACGTAACAATCCATCGGATCCCAACAAACACAACACCGATTACATCAGATGAATCTCAATCATGTAAGGCAGCTCATGAGATCATTGTATTGAAGTACATGGGAGAGAGAATACCAACTAGCTACAGCTAGAACCCGTAGTCCATGGGGGAACTTCCCCGTCCCGGAAGGGTGCCGGAACAGAGCATGATGGAGGCGATGGCGTTGATGGAGATGGCTTCCGGGGGCACTTCCCCGTCCCGGCAGGGTGCCGGAACAGAGACTTCTGTCCCCCGAATTGGAGTTTCGCGATGGCGGCGGCGCCCCTGGAGTCTTTCTGGACTTTCGTCAATTAGTGTCGCGTTTTTAGGTCGAAAGGACTTATATAGGCGAAGAGACGAAGTCGGAGGGGCCACGGGGCCTCCTCCCCATAGGCCGGCGCGGCCAGGGTGGAGCCCGCGCGGCCCTGTCGTGTGGGGCCCCCTGGCTCGCCTCCGACTCTCCTTCGGTGTTCTGGGGCCTTCCGGGAAAAATAAGATGTTTGGCGTTGATTTCGTCCAATTCCGAGAATATTGCCCGAACAGCCTTTCTGGAACCAAAAACAGCAGAAAACAGGAACTGGCACTTCGACATCTTGTTAATAGGTTAGTTCCGGAAAACGCATAAAATCATCATAAAGTGCAAGCAAAACATGTACGTATTGTCATAAAACAAGCATGGAACATCAGAAATTATAGGTACGTTGGAGACGTATCAGCATCCCCAAGCTTAGTTCCTGCTCGTCCTCGAGTAGGTAAACGATAAAAAGAATAATTTCGTAGTGACATGCTACTTACATAACCTTGATCATACTATTACAAAGCATATGAGATGAATGAAGTGACTCAAGGCAATGATCTATAGTTGCTAACAAATAGATAACATATAGCAAAACTTTTCATGAAGAGTACTTTCAAGACAAGCATCAAAACCCTTGCACAAGAGTTAACTCATAAAGCAATAGATTCAAAGTAAAGGCATCGAAGCAACACAAAGGAAGATATAAGTTTCAGCAGTTGCCTTCAACTTTCAACATGCATATATCATGGATAATTGTCAACATAAAGTAATATGATGAATGCAAATAAGCAAGTATGTAAGAATCAATGCACAGATTGACACAAGTGTTTGCTTCTAAGATGGAAGGAAGTAGGTAAACCGACTCAACATAAAGTAAAAGAAAGGCCCTTCGCAGAGGGAAGCAGGGATTAAATCATGTGCTAGAGCTTTTTAAGTTTTGAAATCATATAGAGAGCATAAAAGTAAAGTTTTGAGAGGTGTTTGTTGTTGTCAACGAATGGTAGTGGGCACTCTAACCCCTTGCCAAACAGACTTTCAAAGAGCGGCTCCCATGAAGGACGTTATCTCTACCAAGCAAGGTAGATCATCCCTCTTCTCTTTTGTTTACACATGTACTTTAGTTTTAGTTTTATGGTTGACACTCCTCCCAACCTTTTGCTTACACAAGCCATGGCTAACCGAATCCTCTGGGTGCCTTCCAACATTCACATACCATGAAGGAGTGTCTATTTGCAAAATTAAGTTGCTTACTGATGAATCAGGGCAAAACACGTGAAGAGAATTATTAATGAAAGTTAATTAATTGGGGCTGGGAACCCCATTGCCAGCTCTTTTTGCAAAATTATTGGATAAGCGGATGAAGCCACTAGTCCATTGGTGAAAGCTGCCCAACAAGATTGAAAGATAAAACACCACATACTTCCTCATGAGCTATAAAACATTGACACAAATAAGAGATATTAAAGTTTTGAATAGTTTAAAGGTAGCACATGAAGTATTTACTTGGAATGGCAGGAAATACCACATAGTAGGTAGATATGGTGGACACAAATGGCATAGGTTTTGGCTCAAGGTTTTGGATGCACGAGAAGCATTTCCTCTTAGTACAAGGCTTTGGCTAGCAAGGTTGTTTGAAGCAAACACAAGTATGAATCGGTGACAAAGAAAACTTACATAAGAACATTTTGCAAGCATTATAATACTCTACACTTGTCTTCCTTGTTGCTCAAACACTTTTACCGGAAAATATCTAGACCTTAAGAGAGACCAATCATGCAAACCAATTTCAACAAGCTCTACAAGTAGTTCTCCACTAATAGGTTTAAACTACATGAAAAAACTTAATCATGATCTACTTGAGAGCTCAAAACAATTGCCAAGTGTCAAATTATTCAAGACAATATGAGGCATTTTCTGTTTCCAACCAAATAACCATAAGTGATGTAGCTTCCAACTTTTATCATTGAACATTAAAAGTAAAACGAAGAACAAGTGTTCATATGAAAAAGCGGAGCGTGTCTCTCTCCCAAACAAGGATTGCTAGGATCCAATCTTATTCAAACATAAACAAAAATAAAACACACATACGCTCCAAGTGAAGAACATAAGATGTGACCGAATAAAAATATAGTTTCAATAGAAGAAACCTGATAAGTTGATGAAGAAGGGGATGCCTTGGGCATCCCCAAGCTTAGACGCTTGAGTCTTCTTGAAATATGCAGGGATGAACCACGGGGACATCCCCAAGCTTAGACTTTTCACTCTTCTTGATCATATATCATCCTCCTCTCTTGACCCTTGAAAACTTCCTTCACACCAAACTTCTCATAAACTTCATTAGAGGGGTTAGTACTCAAAAAACTTGAATTCACATTGGTCCTGTAGTGACACATTGCAAGAACTCAATAAAACATTAGCTACAGACTCTCCACGTCTAGAAAGCCTTGCTTAAAGTCCGCAAGAGACAATGCAAAAAAAAGCAGACAGAATCCGCCAAAACAGAACAGCCAGTAAAGACGAATTTTAAAGAGGTACTTCCGTTGCTCAAATCGGAAAACTCAAAACTAATGAAAGTTGCGTACATATCTGAGGAACACGTACGTAAATTGGCATAATTGTCTGAGTTACCTACAGAGAAAACAGCCCAGATTCGTGACAGATAGAAATCTGTTTCGCGCGTAAATCCAAATCTAGTATCAACCTTCGATTAGAGGCTTCACTTGGCACAACATTGCAATAAAATAAAGATAAGGAGAGGTTGCTACAGTAGTAACAACTTCCAAGACACAACAAAACAGTAGCAAAATAAACACATGGGTTATCTCCCAAGAAGTTCTTTCTTTATAGCCATTAAGATGGGCTCAGCAGTTTTAATGATGCACTCGCAAGAAATAAGAGTTGAAGCAAAAGAGAGCATCAAAAAACAAATTCAAAACACATTTAAGTCTAACCCACTTGAAGAACAAAGTGATAAGCATAAGAAGATAAAACAAGAGTAACTTCAAAATTTTAAGCATATAGAGAGGTGTTTTAGCACCATGAAAATTTCTACAACTATATTTTCCTCTCTCATAATAATTTTCAGTAGCTTCATGAACAAACTCAATAATATAACTATCACATATAGCATGCTTTTCATGATCCATAAACACATAATTTTTATCAAGCTCAAAAATAGTGCGATTAAAACTTTCAAACACACTTTTATCAATAATCTAACAAGATGGTTGATCAATCTCAAGAGATATGGGACTCATAGATAATGTCAAGACCTCTCCAATCCCATTTTCATTAATAGTACAATTAATATTATCAAGTAACATAGGACCATCATCAAGAACTTTATCATAAACATTTGCTACGCAAAATTCTTTAGTACCATGCATTTCGACATCAGGCACAAACAAAGCATTATCATAAGATTTATCAAAGTAGCATCGATTATCATAAATAACAGTAGAATAATTATTCTCACAAGTTTTACTCATAGGGAATATTTCAAGAGAATCCACAGGAACATAACATTCAACCTCTTTCGGTAAGCATGGAGGACAATCAAATAGTGTAAGAGATAAAGAGTTACTCTCATTAGAAGGTTGGCATGGGTAGCTAATCCATTCTTTCTCCTTTTGTTCATCACTCTCCTCTTCTTTTTCATCCAATGAGCTTTCGGGTTCATCAATTTCCTCCTCTTTTTCATCCAATGAGCTTTCGTGTTCATCAATTTCTTCTTCCACGAGTCCCCGCAAATTGTGAGTGCATTCTTGTGCATTAATGAGTCTCTCTTTATAATCAATGATATAAGGATTATCAGTGTAACTTTCATTGCAAAAATTAAGGATAGAAGAGACATAATCTTTAAGGTCCTTACAAACAACACAAGTTTCATAATTTTTAACCATGAAGGATTCTATCTCAGAGGCTCCCATAAATATGACGAATTGTTCTACCTCTTGATACGTCTCCGACGTATCGATAATTTCTTATGTTCCATGCCACATTATTGATGATATCTACATGTTTTATACACATTATATGTCGTATTTATGCATTTTCCGGCACTAACCTACTAACGAGATGCCGAAGAGCCAGCTTGTCGTTTTCTCGCTGTTTTTGGTTTCGTAAATCCTAGTAAAGAAATATTCTCGGAATTGGACGAAATCAACGCCTGTGGTCCTATTTTTGCACGAAGCTTCCAGAAGACCGAGGGGAAAGGAAGTGGGGCCACGAGGCGCCGCCACAGCAGGGCGGCGCGGCCCGAGTCTAGGCCGCGCGGCCTCGGCGTGTGGGGCCCTCGTGTGGCCCCCGCATTGCCCTTCCGCCTACTTAAAGCCTTCGTCGCGAAACCCCCAAGCACCGAGAGCCACGATACGGAAAACCTTCCTGTGACGCCGCCGCCGCCAATCCCATCTCGGGGGATTCTGGAGATCACCTCCGGCACCCCGCCGGAGAGGGGATTCATCTCCCGGAGGACTCTTCACCGCCATGGTCGCCTCCGGAGTGATGAGTGAGTAGTTCACCCCCGGACTATGGGTCCATAGCAGTAGCTAGATGGTTGTCTTCTCCTCATGTGCTTCATTGTCTGATCTTGTGAGCTGCCTAACATGATCAAGATCATCTATCTCGTAATTCTATATGTTGTGTTTGTCGGGATCCGATGGATAGAGAATACTACGTTATGTTGATTATCAATCTATTACCTATGTGTTGTTTATGATCTTGCATGCTCTCCGTTATTAGTAGAGTCTCTGGCCAAGTTTTTGCTCTTAACTCCAAGAGGGAGTATTTATGCTCGATAGTGGGTTCATGCCTCCATTAAATCTGGGACAAGTGACAGTAAAGTTCTAAGGTTGTGGATGTGCCGTTGCCACTAGGGATAAAACATTGATGCTATGTCCAAGGATGTAGTTATTGATTACATTACGCACCATACTTAATGCAATTGTCTCGTTGTTTTACAACTTAATACCGGAAGGGGTTCGGATGATAACCTCGAAGGTGGACTTTTTAGGCATAGGTGCATGCTGGATAGCGGTCTATGTACTTTGTCGTAATGCCCAATTAAATCTCACAATACTCATCATGTCATGTATGTGCATTGTCATGCCCTCTCTATTTGTCAATTGCCCGACTGTAATTTGTTCACCCAACATGCTATCTATCTTATGGGAGAGACACCTCTAGTGAACTCGTGGACCCCGGTCCTATTCTTTACATCCGAAATACAAATCTGCCGCTATTGTTCTTTACTCGTTCTTGCAAACAATCATCATCCACACTATACATCTAATCCTTTGTTACAGCAAGTCTGGTGAGATTGACAACCTCACTGCTTTCGTTGGGGCAAAGTACTTTGGTTGTGTTGTGCAGGTTCCACGTTGGCGCCGAATCCCCGGTGTTGCGCCGCACTACATCCCGCCGCCATCAACCTTCGACGTGCTTCTTGACTCCTACCTGGTTCGATAAACCTTGGTTTCTTACCGAGGGAAACTTGCTGCTGTACGCATCACACCTTCCACTTGGGGTTCCCAACGGGCGTGTGCTTTACGCGTCATCAAGCTAAATTTCTGGCGCCGTTGCCGGGGAGATCAAGACACGTTGCAAGGGGAGTCTCCACAATCCAATCTCTTTACTTTGTTTTTGTCTTGCTTTATTTTATTTACTTTATTGTTTGCTGCATTATATCAAAACACAAAAAAATTAGTTGCTAGCTTTACTTTATTTACTGTCTTGCACTCTATATCAAAAACACAAAAAAAAATTAGTTACTTGCATTTACTTTATCTAGTTTGCTTTATTTACTACTGCTAAAATGGCCACTCCTGAAAATACTAAGTTGTGTGACTTCACAACCACAAATGATAATGATTTCTTATGCACACCTATTCCTCCACCTGCTACTACAGCAGAATTCTTTGAAATTAAACCTGCTTTACTAAATCTTGTTATGCGAGAGCAATTTTCTCGGTGTTAGTTCCGATGATGCCGCTGCCCATCTCAATAATTTTGTTGAATTGTGTGAAATGCAAAAGTATAAAGATGTAGATGGTGACATTATAAAATTAAAATTGTTTCCTTTCTCATTAAGAGGAAGAGCTAAAGATTGGTTGCTATCTCTCGCCTAAGAATAGTATTGATTCATGGACTAAATGCAAGGATGCTTTTATTGGTAGATATTATCCCCCTCGCTAAAATTATATCTTTGAGAAGTAGCATAATGAATTTCAAGCAATTAGATAATGAACATGTTGCTCAAGCTTGGGAAAGAATGAAATCTTTGGTTAAAAATTGCCCAACCCATGGACTCGACTACTTGGATGATCATCCAAACCTTTATGCAAGATCGAACTTTTGTTCACGGAACCTATTGGATTCAGCTGCTGGAGGTACCTTTATGTCCATTACTCTTGGTGAAGCAACAAAGCTCCTTGATAATATGATGATTAATTACTTCCGAATGGCACACGGAAAGAGCTCCACAAGGTAAGAAGGTAAATTCTCGTCGAAGAATCCTCTTCCTTGAATGATAAGATTGATGCTATTATGTCTATGCTTGTGAATGATAGGACTAATGTTGATCCTAATAATGTTCCGTTAGCTTCATTGGTTGCCCAAGAAGAACATGTTGATGTAAACTTCATTAAAAATAATAATTTCAACAACAATGCTTATCGTAACAATTCTAGTAATAACTATAGGCCATATCCTTATAATAATGGTAACGGTTATGCTAATTCTTATGGGAATTCTTACAACAATAATAGGAATACACCCCCTGGACTTGAAGCTATGCTTAAAGAATTTATTAGTACACAAACTGTTTTTAACAAATCTGTTGAGGAAAAGCTCAATAAAATTGATATTCTCGCTTCTAAGGTTGATAGTCTTGCCTCTGATGTTGATATTTTGAAATTGAAAGTTATGCCTAATAAGGATATTGAAAATAAAATTGTTACTACAGCAAATGCCATCCAAGTTAGAATTAATGAGAATATAAGATTGATGGCTGAATTGCATGCTAGGTGGGAAAGAGAAGAAAATGAAAAACTAGCTAAAGAGAACAATGTAGCTAAAGTTTGGACTATTACCACCACTAGTAATGTTAATGATCCACATGTTGCTGCACCTCCTACTATTAATGGTAAAATAATTGGTGTTGGCGATGTTACTACTCCTAGTGCAAAGCGTGCAAAATTGCCCGAAACTCGCTAAAACTCGCTGAAACCGCCTCGTGATAAAACCGCTGAAATTTTTTCCAACATTGGGGATGATGATCCCATTGCTTTAGATTGTAATGGTTTGGATTTTGATGATTGCCACATCTCTGAAGTTATAAAGTTCTTACAAAAACTTGCTAAGAGTCCCAATGCTAGTGCTGTAAACTTGGCTTTCACAAAACATATTACAAATGCTCTCATAAAAGCTAGAGAAGAGAAACTAAAACTTGAAACTTCTATTCCTAGGAAGCTAGAGGATGGTTGGGAGCCCATCATTAAGATGAAGGTCAATGACTTTGATTGTAATGCTTTATGTGATCTTGGTGCAAGTATTTCCGTTATGCCTAAGAAAATCTATAATATGCTTGACTTGCCACCATTGAAAAATTGTTATTTGGATGTTAATCTTGTTGATAGTGCTATAAAGAAACCTCTGGAGAGAGTTGATAATGTTCGCATTACCGTTAACAATAACCTTGTCCCCGTTGATTTTGTTGTCTTGGATATTGAATGCAATGCATCTTGTCCCATTATATTGGGAAGACCTTTTCTTCGAACCGTTGGTGCTACCATTGATATGAAGGAAGGTAATATTAAATATCAATTTCCTCTCAAGAAAGGTATGGAACACTTCCCTAGAAAGAGAATGAAGTTACCTTTTGATTCTATTATTAGAACAAGTTATGATGTTGATGCTTCACCTCTCGATAATACTTGATACACACTTTCTGCGCCTAGCTGAAAGGCGTTAAAGAAAAGCGCTTATGGGAGACGACCCATATTTTTACTACAGTAATTTTATTTTATATTTGAGTCTTGGAAGTTGTTTACTACTGTAGCAACCTCTCCTTATCTTAGTTTTGTGTTTTGTTGTGCCAAGTAAAGTCTTTGATAGTAAGGTTCATACTAGATTTGGATTATCGCGCGATTAGCATGTATTTCTTTGTCGTCACGAATTTCGACCTGCCTCCCCGTAGGTAGCTCAGTAAAATTAAGCCAATTTACGTGCGTGATCCTTAGATATGTACGCAACTTTCATTCAATTTGGGCATTTTCATTTGAGCAAGTCTGGTGCCTCAATAAAATCCATCTTTACGGACCGTTTCGTTTTGACAGATTCTGCCTTTTTATTTTGCATTGCCTCTTTTGCTATGTTGGATGAATTTATTTGATCCATTAATGTCCAAGTAGCTTTATGCAATGTCCAGAAGTGTTAAGAATGATTGTGTCACCTCTGAACATGTTAATTTTTATTATGCACTAACCCTCTAATGAGTTGTTTCGAGTTTGGTGTGGAGGAAGTTTTCAAGGATCAAGAGAGGAGAATGATGCAATATGATCAAGGAGAGTGAAAGCTTTAAGCTTGGGGATGCCCCGGTGGTTCACCCCTGCATATTTTAAGAAGACTCAAGCGTCTAAGCTTGGGGATGCCCAAGGCATCCCCTTCTTCATCGACAACATTATCAGGTTCCTCCCCTGAAACTATATTTTTATTCCGTCACATCTTATGTACTTTGCTTGGAGCGTCGGTTTGTTTTTGTTTTTGTTTTGTTTGAATAAAATGGATCCTAGCATTCATTGTGTGGGAGAGAGACACGCTCCGCTGTTGCATATGGACAAGTATGTCCTTAGGCTTTACTCATAGTATTCATGGCGGAGGTTGAATCTTCTTCGTTAAATTGTTATATGGTTGGAATCGGGAAATGCTACATGTAGTAACTCTAAAATGTCTTGAATAATTTGATACTTGGAAATTGTTGTGCTCATGTTTAAGCTCTTGCATCATATACTTTGCACCCACTAATGAAGAAACACCTAGAGCTTGCTAAATTTGGTTTGCATATTTGGTCTCTCTAAAGTCTAGATAATTTCTAGTATTGAGTTTTATACAACAAGGAAGACGGTGTAGAGTCTTATAATGTTTACAATATGTCTTTTATGTGAGTTTTGCTGCACCGGTTCATCCTTGTGTTTGTTTCAAATAACCTTGCTAGCCTAAAACTTGTATCGAGAGGGAATACTTCTCATGCATCCAAATCCTTGAGCCAACCACTATGCCATTTGTGTCCACCATATCTACCTACTACATGGTATTTCTCCGCCATTCCAAAGTAAATTGCTTGAGTGCTACCTTTAAAATTTCCATTCTTTACCTTTGCAATATATAGCTCATGGGACAAATAGCTTAAAAACTATTGTGGTATTGAATATGTACTTATGCACTTTATCTCTTATTAAGTTTCTTGTTGTGCGATAACCATGCTTATGGGGACGCCATCAACTATTCTTTGTTGAATATCATGTGAGTTGCTATGCATGTCCGTCTTGTCTGAAGTAAGAGAGATCTACCACCTTAATGGTTGGAGCATGCATATTGTTAGAGAAGAACATTGGGCCGCTAACTAAAGCCATGAATCATGGTGGAAGTTTCAGCTTTTGGACATATATCCTCAATCTCATATGAGAACACTAATTGTTGCTACATGCTTATGCATTAAAGAGGAGTCCATTATCTCGTTGTCCATGTTGTCCCTGTATGGATGTCTAAGTTGAGAATAATCAAAAGCGAGAAATCCAAAATGCGAGCTTTCTCCTTAGACCTTTGTACAGTGCGGCATGGAGGTACCCCTTTGTGACACTTGGTTAAAACATGTGTATTGCGATGATCCGGTAGTCCAAGCTAATTAAGACAAGGTGCGGGCACTATTAGTATACTATGCATGAGGCTTGCAACTTGTAAGATATAATTTACATGATACATATGCTTTATTACTACCGTTGACAAAATTGTTTCTTGTTTTCAAAATAAAAGCTCTAGCACAAATATAGCAATCGATGCTTTTCCTCTGCGAAGGACCTTTCTTTTACTTTTATGTTGAGTCAGCTCACCTATCTCTCTCCACCTCAAGAAGCAAACACTTGTGTGAACTCGTGCATTGATTCCTACATACTTGCATATTGCACTTGTTATGTTACTCTATGTTGACAATTATCCATGAGATATACATGTTATAAGTTGAAAGCAACCGCTGAAACTTAATCTTCTTTTGTGTTGCTTCAATACTTTTACTTTGATTTATTGCTTTATGAGTTAACTCTTATGCAAGACTTATTGATGCTTGTCTTTAAGTACTATTCATGAAAAGTCTTTGCTTTATGATTCAGTTGTTTACTCATGTCATTACCATTGTTTTGATCGCTGCATTCATTACATATGTTTACAATAGTATGATCAAGGTTATGATGGCATGTCACTCCGTAAATTATCCGTGTTATCGTTTACCTGCTCGGGACGAGCAGGAACTAAGCTTGGGGATGCCGATACGTCTCCGACGTATCGATAATTTCTTATGTTCCATGCCACATTATTGATGATATCTACATGTTTTATACACATTATATGTCGTATTTATGCATTTTCCGGCACTAACCTACTAACGAGATGCCGAAGAGCCGCTTGTTGTTTTCTCGCTGTTTTTGGTTTCGTAAATCCTAGTAAAGAAATATTCTCGGAATTGGACGAAATCAACGCCCGGGGTCCTATTTTTGCACGAAGCTTCCAAAAGACCGAGGGGAAAGGAAGTGGGGCCACGAGGCGCCGCCACAGCGAGGGCGGCGCGGCCCAGGTCTAGGCCGCGCGGCCCCGGCGTGTGGGGCCCTCGTGTGGCCCCCGCGTTGCCCTTCCGCCTACTTAAAGCCTTCGTCGCGAAACCCCCGCACCGAGAGCCACGATACGGAAAACCCTACCGTGACGCCGCCGCCGCCAATCCCATCTCGGGGGATTCTCGGAGATCACCTCCGCACCCTGCCGGAGAGGGGATTCATCTCCCGGAGGACGCTTCACCGCCATGGTCGCCTCCGGAGTGATGAGTGAGTAGTTCACCCCTGGACTATGGGTCCATAGCAGTAGCTAGATGGTTGTCTTCTCCTCATGTGCTTCATTGTCGGATCTTGTGAGCTGCCTAACATGATCAAGATCATCTATCCGTAATTCTATATGTTGTGTTTGTCGGGATCCGATGGATAGAGAATACTATGTTATGTTGATTATCAATCTATTACCTATGTGTTGTTTATGATCTTGCATGCTCTCCGTTATTAGTAGAGGCTCTGGCCAAGTTTTTGCTCTTAACTCCAAGAGGGAGTATTTATGCTCGATAGTGGGTTCATGCCTCCATTAAATCTGGGACAATGACAGAAAGTTCTAAGGTTGTGGATGTGCTGTTGCCACTAGGGATAAAACATTGATGCTATGTCCAAGGATGTATTTATTGATTACATTACGCACCATACTTAATGCAATTGTCTGTTGTTTTACAACTTAATACTGGAAGGGGTTCGGATGATAACCTGAAGGTGGACTTTTTAGGCATAGATGCATGCCGGATAGCGGTCTATGTACTTTGTCGTAATGCCCAATTAAATCTCACAATACTCATCATGTCATGTATGTGCATTGTCATGCCCTCTCTATTTGTCAATTGCCCGACTGTAATTTGTTCACCCAACATGCTATCTATCTTATGGGAGAGACACCTCTAGTGAACTGTGGACCCCGGTCCTATTCTTTACATCTGAAATACAAATCTGCTGCTATTGTTCTTTATCGTTCTTGCAAACAATCATCATCCACACTATACATCTAATCCTTTGTTACAGACAAGCCGGTGAGATTGACAACCTCACTCGTTTCGTTGGGGCAAAGTACTTTGGTTGTGTTGTGCAGGTTCCACGTTGGCGCCGGAATCCCCGGTGTTGCGCCGCACTACATCCCGCCGCCATCAACCTTCGACGTGCTTCTTGACTCCTACTGGTTCGATAAACCTTGGTTTCTTACTGAGGGAAACTTGCTGCTGTACGCATCACACCTTCCACTTGGGGTTCCCAACGGGCGTGTGCTTTACGCGTCATCACCTCTTCAAACCCA
The DNA here is from genome assembly GCF_022539505.1 of Lolium rigidum. Taxonomy (NCBI): domain Eukaryota; kingdom Viridiplantae; phylum Streptophyta; class Magnoliopsida; order Poales; family Poaceae; genus Lolium; species Lolium rigidum. The sequence continues at coordinate 74,752,016 of NC_061509.1, forward strand.
AAATGAATATAGGTATTCCGATTATGGTTCTTAATTAAAAATTCCTCACTAAAGCCACATTGAAATTTAAGATGTTTAGTGTCCTGTTGAGAGCAACAGTTTATATCATGACGTTTAAGCAAGATTTTAGTAATTGTATTCAATTTTTCTATCACAAAGACTCATAACTTTTCCCGTTCTTGATTCTCTATAATTATTATATAATTCTATAAGCTCCAAATAGGTTGTAGGTTCTCCCATAATAGCAGTTTTTAATTTTTAGGGTTTTCAAATTTTTATGGATTTTCGGGTATATGAGGAAAATAAAACAAGACAAAAACAAAAGTAAACTAAGCAAAATAATACTAGACAGAAATAAACTAAGCACAAATAAACTAAACAAAAGTAAACTAAGCAAGACAAAATAAAATAAAATAAAAACAGAGAGAGAGGTAGAGTGTACTCCCCAGGTGAACTTATGAGTAGAGCTATGCCTCCCCGGCAACGGCGCCAGAAAACTGTCTTGATAACCCACAAGTATAGGGGATCGCAACAGTCTTCGAGGGAAGTAAAACCCAAATTTATTGATTCGACACAAGGGGAGGTAAAGAATACTTATAAGCCTTAACAACTGAGTTGTCAATTCAGCTGCACCTGGAAAAGCACTAGTAACAGGGGTGATGTGAAAGCAGCAGTAATATGGGAGCAGTAGTAACAGTAACACAGCAGCAGTAGCAGTAATATGAGAGCAATGGCACCAGAAAATAGTTGATACTACTTCCAATGTCATGTAGAATGAGTATATGATGATGAAAGATGGACCGGGGTTCCCAGCTATCTACACTAGTGGTAACTCTCCAATAACAAGTGTTGGGTGAACAAATTACAGTTGGGCAATTGATAGGATTGAAATAGCATTAAGACAGAACATCAAGATCATTAATCATGTAGGCATGTTTTCCATATATAGTCATACGTGCTCGCAATGAGAAACTTGTACAACATCTTTTGTCCTACCAGCCGGTGGCAGCCGGGCCTCTAGGGAATCTACTGGAAATTAAGGTACTCCTTTTAATAGAGCACCGGAGCAAAGCATTAACACTCCGTGAAAACATGTGATCCTCATATCTAAGCCTTCCCTCCAGTTGTCCCAATTTCGTCACTTTGGGGCCTTTGGTTCCGGACATAGACATGTGCATACAACTTGTAGATACAATCTAAGCAATAAGTATAGAGCTTAAATCTAAGATCATGCCACTCGGGCCCTAGTGACAAGCATTAAACACAACAAGATTGCAGCAACAATAACTTCATAAACTTTGTAGATAGACAATCATAACGTAACAATCCATCGGATCCCAACAAACACAACACCGATTACATCAGATGAATCTCAATCATGTAAGGCAGCTCATGAGATCAATGTATTGAAGTACATGGGGGAGAGAATACCAACTAGCTACAGCTAGAACCCGTAGTCCATGGGGGAACTACTCACGGAGCATGATGGAGGTGATGGCGTTGATGGAGATGGCTTCCGGGGGCACTTCCCCGTCCCGGCAGGGTGCCGGAACAGAGACTTCTGCCCCCCGAATTGGAGTTTCGCGATGGCGGCGGCGCCCCTGGAGTCTTTCTGGAGTTTCGTCAATTAGTGTCGCGTTTTTAGGTCGAAAGGACTTATATAGGCGAAGAGACGGAGTCGGAGGGGCCACGGGGCCTCCTCCCCATAGGCCGGCGCGGCCAGGGTGGAGCCCGCGCGACCCTGTCGTGTGGGGCCCCCCTGGCTCGCCTCCGAGTCTCCTTCGGTGTTCTGGGGCCTTCCGGGAAAAATAAGATGTTTGACGTTGATTTCGTCCAATTCCGAGAATATTGCCCGAACAGCCTTTCTGGAACCAAAAACAGCAGAAAACAGGAACTGGCACTTCGGCATCTTGTTAATAGGTTAGTTCCGGAAAACGCATAAAATCATCATAAAGTGCAAGCAAAACATGTAAGTATTGTCATAAAACAAGCATGGAACATCAGAAATTATAGGTACGTTGGAGACGTATCATGAACCACTCTGAGGGATGTGATATTTGTGAAGAAGTCCCTTCTTGAAGATCATATCAACGACTTGTATACTACAACATGCAGTGGTATGCTGGTCACCGCATATACCCATGTTAAGCATCACATCGGTGGTCCGGGCCTCCAGTGCGGTTGCAAGGAAGGCACCTACGTTTGTTGGGCCAACACTAGAAGATTTGGCGGGGATTTTTCTTCCCGCGGTGGCAACCAAAACCCTACCATGGTGGCTTTGTCCTCGGCTCTGAGGGCTTCATCGACTGCTCCAAGGGCTTCATCTCTGAATTTGGCCCCCGATTTCTCCACTGCATGTACTTCCAACCCATGTATTCGATAAGCGGGTATTGATTTTTCATCTCCGGCGAGCGGCCAAAATTCATATTAGTGGTTTAGTAAAATATGCTTGATTTCTACACTTCCCAAATTGGAAAATGCATTAATTGTTCATCATATGTGCATGATCTATAGTGTTTTAACTTGTTCATTGCCCAAATTGGACAATATCATTGCTCTTGTGCATTCCCCAAACTGGATAATGGCATGATTTGTGCATTGTTCTTGTTATTTCACTGCATTTGTGCAATGACATGATCTACTTGTGCACATGCATGATCTAATTGTGCATTGCATTGGCATGATTTAATTATGCATTGTCATGATGTAGTTGTGCATTGCCATGATGTAGTTGCATATTGTTCTTTCATCTTTGAGTATGTACTGACAAGGTCGTTATGTTGGATAGCGAGACGGTGTGGAGGGGCTAGCATCCTCTACCTGGGTACCAGGACGACCTCCTCTTTAACCTCTGGACGAAGGTTCTGAAGCCCGTGGTGTCAGGCAAGGTACATGCAGTGGTGGTGCAACCACACATCCATTGCCGTTAGCTGAACCTCGGGCACATCCCCTAGGCCCGTACTCCTCATCGGTGATACGTCATGAACGGGTTGCACATGCTTGTCGTTCCATCGGCGTTCTAGCAAAGATTGGAGGAGTGGATCAAGATCCCACTACCCCACATCGTGGGTGTGTCTGCATACCGCTGGTGCGACGAGCAAGCGCATCTAACGTATCACGGCGACCAAATGGTGATGGGGAGGAACTGACCAGAGATCGTCTCTAGTACAACACCATGGTGGAGTTCAAGATTCATGGCTTCATCCCGGAAGATGACGATCTACAAGTCCAACAACTCCACCACTAGGTACTACACCTGCCTTGACCACGGCTAGGTGAGGACCTACTTGTTTCTGTCTGTTTGTATCTAGTAGCAGTTTAGTAGGGTGAACGATGAACTTATGAACTTTTGTGCTGTCTTTTGATTAGGGGTTTAGCTCTTGATATTTCAGGGGCAAGGGATGCCCCTAATGATGGTATCTTTTGACCATGGGTGTTCATGTGAACCCGTGATTGTTCGACACATGTGTTAACCTGCATACTAATTTGATGTTACATGTCTAAGTGTAGTATTTATGTGTGTTATATTTGTTATTTATGTGCTATAAGCTTTGAGGTAACATCACCACATTTGAAGTAGGTAATAGCAGAGATTTTGCACATAACTAAACAACTTAGTTTTCCTCTAGCACGAAGAAGACACTTATGAGGACAAACAAACAATCAACAAAAATGCACCAAAACATATTTTGGGCAACCAAATGAAACATAGAAAGAGGTCCAGACTCGGTTTCCGCTCAAGCAAGACCTAACTATCCAAAACCCAAAAAAGGTAAAGAAAAAACATGAAGCAACCAAACTGATCCTGGATGTATTGGTGTCCTTATTTCACTGCCATGAGAGTCTTACCATGTCTTTGTTGATGTGAACGAACATACACTGATTGGTTGGATGAAAAGTTATAGGGCTCATTTGATTCATAGGATAGGAAAATTATAAGAATGGGAAAAATATAAGATTAGTATGTTGTGCCTAGTTGAATCATATAGAAAGATAATTTCTCTTTGATTGTGCTAAAGGATTTTTTTATGAGGTATGATGTCATGTTTTTTCCTATAAGATTTGTACTAGAAGATTTCTATATGATTATTTCCTATATAATATATTCCTATGAATCACACAACTAATATAGAAAATATTCTACATGATCTAAATCCTACACAATTCTTACACATACTATAGTGAGGAGCACGTAGGAAACTGAAACACCACTGAGAAATCGTTGTCAAATGAGGACAAAAAAACATATCCACCAGTCACCCACATCTTTTGTTTTGATCTTTAGGGCTCCTCGTCAGGAGAAAACCAGGAGGGTCGTTGTTCTAACAGGAAAATGCACGTTTTAGAAGTACAATAGTACTACTACTCATTTTCGGCTTTCACAATCTGAAGTAATTACGCTGCGCCTCGTATACGCTGTGCCGCCGTGTCCGCGCCTGCTACCGCAAGCAATGACATACCCCAATCAGCCGTTGCTACCGCAAGCAATGACATCAGTGCGACGGCGCACGTATCCTAGTGCTAGTACTCCACTGGAGTACTACAACACTGCTAGCTAGACACGGCCACCGCGCGCCAAACAAGCCTCACTCTACAGTCTACATATTCTGCACTCCAGTGATGCTTCCACCAGGCACCAGCTGATAGGTTGAAGAAGCCAAGGACCTCCAGGCTCCAGCCAGCGTCCATCCATGGCGCCGCAGCACTTCCTGATCGTCGCGTTCCCGACCCAGGGCCACATTAACCCGGCGCGTGCCCTCGCAGAGCGCCTCCTGCGGGCCATGCCGGGCGCTCGTGTGACGCTGTCTACCGCCGTGTCCGCGCACCGGCTCATGTTCCCCTCGCTCGCGTCCCCGGACGAGGAGGTCCACGATGGCGCCATCTCCTACGTCCCCTACTCCGACGGCTACGACCACGGTTTCCACCTCTTCGCCAACGACGGGGACGACGCGCGGAGATTCTGTGAGGCGTTCAGCCGGGTCGGCCGCGAGACCTTCTCGTCGGTGCTGGACCGCCTCGCCGCGCGGGGCAGGCCCGTGACGTGCGTCGTGTACTCCATGCTCATGTGGTGGGCCGCCGAGGTCGCCCGGGAGTGCGGATTGCCACGCGCGCTCTACTGGAACCAGCCGGCAACCATGCTGGCCGTGTACTACCACTACTTCCACGGGTACGAGAGGATCGTGACGGAGCACGCCGCCGAACCGGGGTTCACGGTGTCCATGCCAGGCCTCCCAAGGATGGCCATCCGCGACCTCCCGAGCTTCTTCACCAACCTCACGGACGGAAGGCTCGAAGCGGCGTTCGGCAACATCCGCAGGACGTTCCAGCAGCTGGACCTGGACGTCCCCATCAGCACCGGAGGAAGGAAACCCATGGTGCTCGTGAACACCGTGGAGGCGCTGGAGCTCGGCGCCATCGCGTCCGTGCCTGAACTGGACGTGCTCCCCATCGGTCCGGCCGTCCTATCGCTCTTTGCTGATGGCACGAGGAGTGGCACAAACGCCGTTGTAGGAGATCTCTTCGAGCACGACGAAAAGGGTTACATGGAGTGGTTGGACGCGAAGCCGGCGCGGTCAGTGGTGTACGTGTCGTTCGGGAGCATGTCGGCAGCAAGCAAGCAGCAGAAGGAGGAGATGAAGCGTGGCCTCGCCGCGAGCGGCCAGTCGTACCTGTGGGTGGTACGCAAGGACAGCAGAGACGACAATGACGACGGCGGCGACAACGAGCGGAGCATGGTGGTGGAGTGGTGCGACCAGGTGCGGGTACTGTCTCACCCGGCTGTTGGGTGCTTCGTAACGCACTGCGGGTGGAACTCGACGCTGGAGAGCGTGGCGTGCGGCGCGCCGGTGATCGCAGTGCCGCAGTGGTCCGATCAGGACACCAACGCGCGCCTCGTCATCGAGTGGGGCATTGGTGTGCGCGCCGCAATCGATGCCGACAGGTTTCTAGACGCCGAGGAGCTCACGAGGTGCGTGGAAATAGTCATGGGTGATACAAAGGAGGGTGCTGCCATACGAAGCAGCTCGATAGCATGGAAGTCAAAAGTGAAGGAAGCTATCACGGACGGCGGCTCGTCGAAGGATAATCTGAGGACTTTCCAAGACCAGTTTGCAAATGATGCTTAGAAGGAGCGCCTTGCTGCTTCCTTGGGTTGCCGTATATAACACCTCTTTGAATTGAACCTTATGCTTAAGCAGTCCCGTTCTCATGATTTTTTATCAAAGAAATCTATTGTGATGAATTGAAGAATATAGTAATATATATACAGATAAGCAAAACAAAGAACTTCTGTTGGAAGCAAACACTCAACGATCATATTAGACTTATGTTACAGTTTATGCTGTGGGATAATATTGGGGTGATTTGTGACTGTGTGAGTCTGGGCGGGGAAATAATGCTCCTTGTTAGACATATTTGATCCCATATCCTACCACATTAGTGTCCATATCTTCTGCATATAAGCAGGACCATTACGGTTAGGATTGTATATTGATTGTGATCCGACTGTGATCCGGAGATCATCCATTGTGTGGCCAATTCTCTCCCTCTTAATCTAACATGGTATCAGATAAACATTCCGTTCCTCTTAACCACCGCCCTAGGGTTTCCTCCTCCTACACCAGCCACCGCCGCACCACCTCCCCCGACTCCATGGCCGACGGTGCCGAACCCCACCCCCACGCCGCCGTATGGGCGTAGGCCACCGCGATCCAGGGCATCAAGGCCCTGGTCCCCGTCACCCTTGACCTCAAAGCCTCCACTTCACCAAGTGGCGCAACTTCGTCGCCATCGCCGTCTCCCAGTACGCCCTCGGTGACCATCTCGACACCTCCACCCCTCCGGCCGACGCCGATGCCGATGCCGATGCCGTGGAGTGGCTGCGGATGGACGCCACCGTCCTCCGTTGGCTGTACGGATCAGTGTCTCCGGACATCGTTGACATGGTGATGGAGGCGCCTACCACCGCCTTCTCCATCTTCTCGCGCATCACCGCCCTCTTCCGCGACAACCAACATGCGCATGCGGGCTACCTCGGCCAGAAGTTCTGAACATCGAGCAAGGCGACAAGACCATCACCGCCTACTGCCTCGAGCAGAAGGCCGCCGCGAATGCCCTCGCCGACGTCGGAGCTCCCGTCGCCGATGACGCCCTCGTCTGGAACACCATCAAGGGCCTCGACGAGAAGTATGAGGGCGTGGCCGCCCACGCGCCGCTCCTCACTCTATCCCCCACCTTCATGCAGTTCCGCAACATGCTTCTCCTCCAGGAGCTCAAGCCCTCCACTATGCGTTCGTCGTCGCCGACGGCCTTCTACGCCGCCCCTCACACCGGCGAACCGTGTGGTGCTCCTGCCCCTCCCCCGCTGTTCCCCCCGGCCAGACCGGCTTCGGCGCGCCCTCTGCACGCGGCTACGACTGGAACAAGGGGAAGAGGAAGAAGACCGGGGACTACGTCGCCCCCGTCTACCCCAACCCGCACCACCCTTGGACCGGCGCCATCTACATGCACCCGATGTCGGGTGCTCATCAAGGCGCGTCGGCCTTCGCCCCGGGGCTGCTGAGGCCGCGGCCCCAAGCGCCGCCACAACGCCACCCCTCGGCATATGTGACGCTTCCCACTCCACCGACCATGGCTCCGTAGCAGGCGACTGCCTTCTACCCCAACTACCCGAGCTACGGTTCCTCCTCGGCGCCGACATAGGACCCCTCCGCCCTGGCCAACTACTTCAACTCCATGAGCCTCCATGCCCCTTCCGAATGGGTCATGGACACTGGAGCTTCCGCCCACATGTCTTCGGACGCCGTAACCTCACCTCTCTATCTCCTAATCCTCCTCACAAACACGTCATAGTCGGTGATGGCACCTCTCTTTCTGTCACCCATTCTAGTCATGTCAATTTTCCCGCCCCTACCTCATGGCGTCGCCTTTCTCTTCACGATGTCCTTGTTACTCCTCGCATCATTAAAAATCTCATCTTTGTACGTCAATTTACCACTGACAACATTTTTCAATTGACTTTGACCCTTGGGGTTTTTCAAGGATTTCAGGATAGGGGCCGTGATTCTCAGGTGCAGTAGTACGAGCGACCTTTATCCACTCACCATCCCGCCGTCCGTGCCCCGCGCCCTCGCCGCCATCACCGCCAACACCGACCTTTGGCATCGCCACCTTGGCCATCCCGATCCAGCGTCGCTTCAGCGCCTCGCGTCGTCATCCCTCCTCCCACTAAATAAAGTTTCTCCCACCCCTAGTTTGTGTCATGCTTGTCACCTCGGTCAGCATGTACGTTTACCTTTTGCTACTTCTACAACTAGTACAAAATGTCCATTTGAATTAATTCATTGTGATTTATGGACATCGCCCGTGGAGAGTGTATCCAGCTTTAAATATTGTATTGTCCTATTAGATGATTTTACTCATTTTTTGTGGACATTTCCTTTACTGCGAAAATCCGAAGCTTACTCTCACTTATCCAATTTTCACAATTATATCGCTACACAGTTTTCTCTATCTTTGAAAACTATCCAATACAACAACGGACGGAAATTCGACAACCGTGTCCTTCACACTCTCGCCGCCGCGCACAGTGTCCTCCTTCGGTTCTCATGCCCCTACACGTCCCCGCGAAACGGTAAAGTTGAGTGTATCATCCGCACTGTTAACGACACCTCTCGCACCTCGTTGTTTCAGGCTAGTATGCCTCCTCCCTATTGGGTCGAATCCATCCATACCGCCACCTATCTCCTCAACAGACTCCCCACTAAGGCCATCACCGCCCCCGCCCCTTCTCTGCCCTCTTTCCCACGTCACCCACATACACCCAGCTTCACACGTTTGGTTGTCTTTGCTATCCAAACACTCCTGCCACTATGCCGCATAAACTCTGGCACCGTTCTGTTGCATGTGTGTTCCTCGGATACGCTTCTAACCGTCGTGGTTACCGTTGTATGGATCTTGAGACTCGGCGCATACTCATCTCCCGGCATGTTGTTTTTGACGAAACTCGATTTCCATTTGCCCCAGATTTTCTCTCACTAACATGCAGCCGTCGCACCCTCCGAGCCGATCGATGTCGACGTCTCGGTCCGCGTGCCCCATGCACCCGGGGCTGCGCAGGACTGCGCCCGGACGCTCGACGCCACCCCTCTCTGCGCGGCCCACGGCCCTGCCTGCCTCGCCGCGTACCCCAGCAGGACCCTCGGCACCTCCAGCACCAGCCGGCCGCGGTCCCACACCGCCGGTCTCCCCCGCTGCCTCGGGTGCTGCTACACCCGCGTCGAGCATCGGCGCCCCCAACTCCAGCAGCGGCGACTCCAGCTCTGGCGCCTCAACTCCGCGTACCACCGCGGCACCGTCTCAACAGCAGCCTCCGGCTGCTGTCCCTCATCCCATGATGACACGATGACAGGCGGGCAAGGTCATTGGTCCTCATGATCGTCTCAACCTGCACGTCGACACCGTCACGTCGCCTACACCACCCTCGCCGGTTCCCAAGTCAGTTCACGGTGCTGTCCAAGCCCCGAACTAGCTCGCCGCCATGACGGACGAGTACGGCGCCCTCCTCGCCAACAACATCTGGGACCTCGTTCACCCCCTCCCCGCCGCCGACGCGAACGTCATCTCCGATAAATGGGTGTTTCACCACAAGCTCAAGGCCGACGGTACTTTCGACCGCTACAAGGCTCGTTGGGTCCTTCACGGTTTTTCTCAGGAGCACGGCATCGACTTCGACGAGACCTTCATCCCGGTTGTCAAACCGGCCACCATCCACGTCATCCTCTCCGCCGCCCTCTCCCTCAACTGGAGGATACGCCAGCTCGACGTCAAGAACGCCTTCCTCCATGGGAAACTCTCCAAGTTGGTTTACTGTCACCAACCCACCGGCTTCATCGACTCCACACGCCCTGATCATGTGTGTCGTCTCAACCATGCACTCTACGGTTTGAAACAAGCACCTCGGGTGTGGTACCACCGCTTCGCGAGCTACATCACCACCCTCGACTTCACCTGCTCCAAGTCAGACGCCTCCCTCTTCATCCTGCATGCCTCCATGGGGATGACATATCTACTCCTCTACGTCGACGACATCATCCTCACCGCCTCTACGTCGACTCTACTTGAGCGGGCCATCACCGTCCTCAGCGCCAAGTTCGCCATGTCCGACTTGGGTGAGCTGCACCACTTCCTTGGTCTCGTAGTTCGCCGTGACTCCAATAGGATGTTCCTCTCGCAGACCCAGTACGCTCTCGAGATTCTTGAGCGTGCCGGCATGAGCTCGTGTCACTCTGCATCGAATCCCGTGTACACCTCGTCGAAGCTGGCCGCTGCCGCCGGCTCCCCCGTCACTGACCCGTCCGAGTACCGCAGTTTGGCCGGTGCGCTTCAGTACCTGACCTTCACTCGTTCGGACATCACCTATGCCGTGCAGAAGATCTGCCTTCACATACATGATCCTCGCGACCAGCACTTGACCCTCGTCAAGCGAGTTCTTCGCTACGTCAAGGGCACCCTGCATCATGGACTTCAGCTCACGCCCTCCGCCACGGAACGCCTCGTTTCCTACACGGACGTCGACTGGGCTGGTTGTCCCGACACTCGCCGTTCTACATCCGGCTACTATGTCTTCCTCGGCGACAACTTGGTCTCATGGTCCTCCAAGAGAAAACACACCGTCTCTCGCTCCAGCGCCGAGGCCGAGTACCGAGCAGTCGCCAACGCTGTCGCTGAAGCAAGTTGGCTTCACCAACTCCTTCAGGAGCTTCACCGACCTCTACCCAAAGAGACCGTTCTCTTTTGTGACAATGTCAGTGCCGTATACATGTCCACAAACCCTGTTCAGCACCAGCGCACCAAGCACATCGAGATCGACCTTCACTTCGTTTGAGACTGTGTCGCGCTTGGGCACATTCGATTTCTTTATGTGCCGTCCTCTCGACAGTTTGCATACATCTTCACCAAAGGCATGCCATCGTCACTATTCTTGGACTTTTGGTCCACTCTCAGCGTCCGAGAATCTTTCTGTTTCGACTGAGGGGGGCTGTTATACATATTTGATCCCGTATCCTACCACATTAGTGCCCATATATTTTGCATATAAGTAGGGCCATTATGGTTAGGATTTGTAGGGATTCGTTGCATAGAAAACAAAAAAATTCCTACCGCGAGAACGCAATCCAAGCCAAGATGCAATCTAGAAGACGGGAGCAACGAGGAGATGATCAAGACTCGCCCTTGAAGATTTCCAAAGCCTACAAGATGAGGCTCTTGTTGCTGCGGTAGACGATCACTTGCCGCTTTCAAAAGCGTGTAGAAGATCTTGACGGTGCCACAATCGGGCAGCACCTCCGTACTCGGTCACACGTTCGGTGTTGATGAAGACGACGTCCTTCTCCCCGTTCCAGCGGGCAGCGGAAGTAGTAGCTCCTCCTTGAATCCGGCAGCACGACCGCGTGGTGGCGGTGGCGATGGAGAACTCCGGCGGAGCTTCGCTACGTTGCGGGAGAGGTGGAGGAGTGGGGCGGCTAGGGTTTGGGAGAGGGGGTGGCTGGCCTCCTTGGGGTGCAACCAAGGTGGTGGTGTTGTGGTGGTCGGCCCCCTCCCCTTGGCCCCTCATTATATAGGTTGAACCCCCAAGTGTTGGACTACAAGTCTTCGAATAAGACCCCAACCAAAACCTTCCATGTTGTAGGGAAACCTACCTAAGGTGGGACTCCCACCTCAAGTGGGATTCCCACCCTTCCATGTGGGGGGGGGTGGCCGGCCCCCTTGGTGGATTCCACCTTGGACTCCCCCCTCTAGGGTTGGCCGGCCATGGGAGGTGGAGTCCCTCCGGGACTCCGCCTTCCAAAGTGATTTCTTCCGGACTTTTCTAGAACCTTCCATAAATGCACCGGATCATTTCCAAACTTGGAATATGACTTCCTATATATGAATCTTATTCTCCGGACCATTCCAGAACTCCTCGTGATGTCCGGGATCCCATCCGAGACTCCGAACAAAACTTCGAACTCCATTCCATATTCAAGTTCTACTATTACAACATCAAACCTTAAGTGTGTCACCCTACGGTTCGTGAACTATGTGGACATGGGTGAGAACTCTCTCCGACCAATAACCAATAGCGGGATCTGGAGATCCATAATGGCTCCCACACATTCAATGATGACTTAGTGATCGAATGAACCATTCACATACGATACCAATTCCCTTTGTCACGCGATATTTTACTTGTCCGAGGTTTGATCATCGGTATCACTCTATACCTTGTTCAATCTCGTCTCCTGACAAGTACTCTTTACTCGTACCGTGGTATGTGGTCTCTTATGAACTTATTCATATGCTTGCAAGACATTAGACGACATTCCACCGAGAGGGCCCGGAGTATATCTATCCATCATCGGGATGGACAAATCCCACTCGTTGATCCATATGCCTCAACTCATACTTTCCGGATACTTAATCCCACCTTTATAACCACCCATTTACGCGAGTGACGTTTGATGTAATCAAAGTACCTTTCCGATATAAGTGATTTACATGATCTCATGGTCGAAAGGACTAGGTAACTATGTATCGAAAGCTTATAGCAAATAACTTAATGACGTGATCTTATGCTACGCTTAATTGGGTGTGTCAATTACATCATTCATATAATGATATAACCTTGTTATTAATAACATCCAATGTTCATGATTATGAAACTAATCATCTATTAATCAACAAGCTAGTTAAGAGGCTTACTAGGGACTCATTGTTGTTTACATATCACACATGTATCAATGTTTCGGTTAATACAATTATAGCATGGTATATAAACATTTATCATAAACACAAAGATATATAATAACCACTTTTATTATTGCCTCTTGGGCATATCTCCAACAGTCTCCCACTTGCACTAGAGTCAATAATCTAGATTACATTGTAAGGTACCTAACACCAATGGCATTCTGGTGTTGGTCATGCTTTGCTCTAGGGAGAGCTTTAGTCAACGGATCTGCTACATTCAGATCAGTGTGTACTTTGCAAATCTTTACTTCTCCATCTTCGATGTACTCGCGAATCGAATGATAACGCAGCTTGATATGCTTCAGCCTCTTGTGTGACCTTGGTTCTTGTGCATTGGTGATGGCACCCATGTTGTCACAGTAGATGACTAGTGGGTCCAATGCACTAGGAACCACACCGAGCTCTACAATGAACCTCTTCATCCATACCGCTTCTGATGAAGCCTCTGAAGCCGCTATGTACTCCGATTCTATTGAAGACTTCGCCACCGTGCACTGCTTCGAGCTTGCCCAGCTTACTGCAACACCATTCAATGTAAACACGTACCCAGACTGTGACTTAGAGTCATCAGGATCAGTGTTCCAACTTGCATCGGTGTAACTGGTTACAACGAGCTCTTGGTCACCTCCATAACAAAGAAACATATCCTTAGTTCTTTTCAAGTACTTCAGGATATTCTTGACCGCTGTCCAGTGTTCCATTCCTGGATCACTTTGATATTTGCTAGTTAAACTAACAGCATGTGCTATATCCGGTCTAGTACATAGCATGGCATACATGATAGAGCCTACTGCCGAGGCATAGGGGATCTGACTCATCCTTTCTCTTTCTTCTGCCGTAGCCGGACCTTGAGTCTTACTCAAGACCTTGCTTGGTAACATAGGTAAGAATCCTTTCTTACTTTCGTCCATTCTAAACTTCTTTAGAATCTTGTCCAGGTATGTACTTTGTGATAGCCCTATTAGACGTCTTGATCTATCTCTATAAATCTTGATGCCTAATATATACGATGCTTCACCAAGGTCTTTCATTGAAAAACTATTATTCAAATAACCTTTTACACTGCTTAATAGTTCTATATCATTCCCTCAATAATATGTCATCTACATATAATATCAGGAATGCTACAGAGCTCCCACTCACTTTCTTGTAAATACAGGCCTCTCCATGACACTGTATAAACCTGAAGTCTTTGATCACCTTATCAAAGCGTCGGTTCCAACTTCTCGATGCTTGCTTCAGTCCATAAATTGAACGCTGAAGTTTGCATACTTTGTTAGCATTTTTAGGATCGACAAAACCTTTGGGTTGTACCATATACAACTCTTCCTCAATGTCTCCATTGAGGAACGCCGTTTTGACATCCATCTGCTGACAAGGTATTAACTTGTCAATGCCTACAAGTAGTAGACTAGGGTTTCGTTGGATGTAGAGGGCAAGTAGATCTCGAAAGTTTCAGCCGAAAAGTACTCGACGATGTAAAACTAGGGTTTGTGAGACAATGATTCGATCCCTTTCTTTGTCCCTCGACTCCCCTTATATAGGAGGCGGAGCCGAGGGATTCATGATACACAAGTTTACAGAGTCCGGGAGGGTTTCTAACCCATCCCGCAAGATTACAAACAATGACTCCTATTACAACTCTAGCTTTCCTTAATAGTATCTTGGGCTTCCGAATCTTTTTATCCTTCGGGTTGTGGGCCTTCAGTAAACCCTGGGTACCATCTTCGACAGGCCCATTGGGGATGCCTATGTCAGTAGCCCCCGAGATTTTGCTTGAATCGCAGAGTCAGGGAAAATCTCCACTTTTATATTTATTCGACAACTCTGAATTTTCGCACATATATTTGCATACGAATTTCTATATTGTACAGGGATAATGGTAGTTGGGGCTAGTTCATCTGACGGATCAGGTACTAGTTAACTGCTCTAGTGGCAATCCGCAAAAACCTACTTCAAGATCACGTCCCTGGACATGATCTCGGGATACTGGTGTAAACTTCGACATGTGCCGCTTAAGGTCTTACCATTCTGTCGAGTCCCAGTCATATTTTATCGGGTACCTAACGCGTCCGTTAGGATTTTTCTTCGTATCTGTTGATACGGAAAAAAGTAGCAAACCAACGTCAGAGACGGCGCCACGCCGCACAGAACGGATCTGGGGTCTTACCTTCGCAAATTTTGCGGCATTCAGAGATTTATTCGCAACTTTGGCGCTCTGAGGATATATTGTCGAATGCTTATTCGGCTGTTGGAATAGCACATTTTATTGAGTCAACGGATGACTTATATTGCTCTCCCGATGGGAGTATATGTAGAGTTATTTGTATAACTCGAAATATACTCACTTCCTCTTCTTATCTCTTTTCCTCTCTTTTTATAATCTTATCGGGCACGCGAACAGCGTTCCCGACGGGAATAGCCCCCGAGGCTACAGTCAAGAACTTGTGCTTGAGTGTAGGCTCCACGCCTTATGTTGCTATATTTTTCTCCTGTCGCATAATTTTTCAAATCTATCGGGTGCGCGAACAGCGCTCCCGATGGGAGTAGCCCCCGAGGCTATGAGCAAATACTTGTATTTGATCATAGACTCTCGCCATTTCTATTTTGACTTTCTCAACTTTTTCATTTTTTTTTCAAAGTAGCCCCCGAGCATTTGGGCAAAAACTTGTATTTGTTCAAAGGCTCTCCAGATAAACAATAATCTTCTGCTGTCGCCGTTCTGGCTAATTGATGACCCACAAGTATAGGGGGTGTATCGTAGTATCTTCGATAAGTAAGAATGTCGATCCCAACGAGGAGCAGAAGGTGTTGACGAGCAGTTTTGATGAAGGTTTCACTGTAAATGCTCACAGACAAGTATTCGGGGGTTTTGATGTAACGGATGAATTAAGTACGAGTAAGTAAAATGCGAGAGAAATAATTGCAGCGAGTGGCCCAATCCTTTTTAGCACAAAGGACAAGCCGGTTTGTTTACTTATAATGACCAAACGTTCTCGAGGACACACGGGATTTTAGTCTAGTGCTTTCGCTACATACAGCTGGTTAATCTTCATTGTTTTGGTAAGTGTTGTGTGGGTGAACCTGTGCTAATGTACCGCCCTTCCTAGGACTAATACATACTTGTGATTATACCCCTTGCAAGCATCCACAACTACAAGAAATTAATTAAGATAAATCTAACCACAGCCTTAAACTCTGAGATCCTGCGATCCCTCCTGCATCGATATACCAACGGGGGTTTAGGTTTCTGTCACTCCGGCAACCCCGCAATTGGCAAACGAGTACAAGATGCATTCCCCTAGGCCCATAAATGGTGAAGTGTCGTGTAGTCGACGTTCACACGACACCACTAGAAGAATAACACCACAACTTAAATATCATAACATTGAATATTACTCAACCATAGTTCACTACTAACAATTAGACTTCACCCATGTCCTCAAGAACTAAACGAACTACTCACGAGACATCATATGGAACATGATCAGAGGTGATATGATGATGACTAACAATCTGAACATGAACTTGGTTCAATGGTTTCACTCAATAGCATCAACAACAAGTATGAATAGATACCGGGAGAGTTTCCCCTATCAAACAATCAAGATCAAACCCAAATTGCTACGGCGGTGACGAGGTGCTGCGGAGGAGATGGCGGTGATGATGGTGGAGATGATGATGATGGTGATGGAGATGATGTCCAGCTCGATGGCGGTGACGATGGCGTCGATTTCCCCCTCCGGGAGGGAATTTCCCCGGCGGATTCCTGCCCGCCGGAGAGCTTTTTCTCTCTGGTGTTCTCCGCCCCGCAGAGGCGGCTGTAACCCTTCGTGAGGATTCCTCTCTGGCTTAGGTCTTCGGGACGAAGGATTTCGCGAAGAAAAGGAGGCGAAAGGGGTCGTGGGCCCCCCAGACCACATGGCGGCGCGGCCAGGGCATGGGCCGCGCCGCCCTAGGGTGTGGGCCTACCCTGGGTCCTCCCGGCCCCTCCTTCCGGCTTCCTTCGTCATCCGGAAAAATAGGATTTTTGGTAAAACTCCCTTCCACGAGTTGATCTTCCGAAATATTGCATTCGACGGTGCTTTTTCCAGCAGAATCCTGGCTCCGGTGCTTGATCTCCAAATAATCATGAAACATGCAAAATAGATGAAATAACATAAGTATTGTGTTCCAATATGAAATATATCAATGAATAACAGCAAATTATGATATAAAATAGTGATGCAATTTGGACGTATCAACTCCCCCAAGCTTAGACTTCGCTTGTCCCCAAGCGAAACTGAACTCTGTAAACAGGTCCACATGTTTATGTAGTGAAGAGTCGATAAATAAAATACGGACAAGAAGCATCATATTCATTCACACAAGACATTATAGTAAACAACTTCCTCATATAACTCAACTTGAAACAAGTATAAGGTAATCACAAATAAAGGTGCATAAGGAATCATAATTGGTGATGGCAAACTTTTGTTCTTGGTCAGAGAACATTTAACAAATTATATTCATCTATTGAGCAAGTGCTCTCATATTAAAGCTTATGGTAAACTTGCATACTCAATCATATTAATCATTGATGACTTTCAAAGCTATATTCGTTCAAGTAAAACTTGTACTAAACAAGAAAGAGTAAAGACATGATGAAGCAAATCACAATATAATGGTTTGATCACAACAACTCAAATGCTTGCTTGAGATGGAGGGAAATAGGTTTACTGACTCAACATAAAGTAAAAGACAGGCCCTTCGCAGAGGGAAGCAGAGATTAAATCATGTGCTAGAGCTTTTTCAGTTTTGAAATCATATAAAGAGAATAAAAGTAAAGTTTTGAGAGGTGTTTGTTGTTGTCAACGACTGGTAGCGGGTACTCTAACCCCCTTGCCAAACAAACCTCCAAAGAGCGGCTCCCATGAAGGACGTTATCTCTACCAGCAAGGTAGATCATCCCTCTTCTCTTTTGTTTACACATGTACTTTAGTTTATTTTAAGGATGACACTCCCCCAACCTTTGCTTACACAAGCCATGGCTAACCGAATCCTCGGGTGCCTTCCAACAATCTCATACCATGGAGGAGTGTCTATTGCAAAATTAAGTTGCTTACCGATGAATCAGGGCAAAACATGTGAAGAGAATTATTAATGAAAGTTGATTAATTGGGGCTGGGAACCCCGTTGCCAGCTCTTATTGCAAAATTATAGGATAAGTGGATGAAGCCACTAGTCCTTTAGTGGAGGCTGCCTAACAAGACTGAAAGTTAAAACACCACATACTTCCTCATGAGCTATAAAACATTGACACAAATAAGAAGTAATAAGTTTTGAATTGTTTAAAGGTAGCACATGAAGTATTTACTTGGAATGGCAGACAATACCATGCAGTAGGTAGGTATGGTGGACACAAATGGCATAGGTTTAGGTTCAGGTTTGGATGCTCGAGAAGTATTCCCTCTCAGTACAGGTCTTTGGCTAGCAAGGTTAATTAGCAAGCATAAGAGTTGAGGGAAACAAACAAATATACATGTGATAGAGACAATCATGCATCTTACTTGTAAGCACAAACAGTTTTAACTTTAGAATACTAAGCTAAGAACTGATAAGAAAGATAATAATATCTTCTACATGTACTTCCTCTATGCTTCTTAAACTCAAAGTGTTGTTACTATTGACCATTGCTAAGTTTGCCAAAACCAAATAGATTTACTCAATGCTCCCAAAGTGGCACCAATACTAAAATCAAGATCAATCATATAGTAGAAATTGCAAACTAAAATAAGGTGTGCAATATGTAAATGATAAGACTTCTCATTAATATTCCATAACGATAACTCACACCAAGGGATACATAGACAAACTAAAGGAGAGATACTCCACACTCGCAACCCATCTCATACGATAACTTCCCTACTCATGATATGACACTACTTGATAGTAAAAAGTAAAAGGTAATGATAATGTGATACCGCGGCACTCCCCAAGCTTGGAACAAACCAAGGGGATGCCAATACCGATGATGAATTACTCCTTTGGTGATGGTGGTGATGAATTCTCGACAAGCTTCTTAATAAGCTCCTGAAGCTCATCAATCCTGTATATGAGGTTGCGAATCATCTCCGAATTGTGCTCGACGCGGTTAAGAAGTCTGTCCGACGACGAGTCCCAACTCTTGGAGTTATTTCCCCAACCTTCAGCTTCGGGCTCCGTCTTTCTGCATTGTTAGAACGATCTATATCCCAATTGCTAGGCGGTGCTGCCTTGGGAGTCCTTTCAATTTGATTATTGTAGATTAGATTGTGGAAAGGATGGTGAATGCCTGAAGAAGATGTCCTTGGAGCTAGGTAATGGCGGGGAAGTCCTCCTCCGGTCCTAATCCGTGCGCTCTTCTTGGCGTTGAGCGAGTTTGTAACCACTTCGACGCTTGCGATGGTGGTGCGTGGGTGCTCTTGCGGAACTTCTTCGACTTCCTCTTCATCCTCCTTTGCTTCTTCCTTGACGCTCTTGTCCTCTTCTTTCCACTCACGATCTTGATTATCTTCATCCGGAAGCCCCTTGCCTTTGTTCTTGGAGACCATGGTGCCTCTAAGCTGAAAACAGATCCGGCGAGAAATGGCTCGAAACAAAACACGTCGAGAAAACGATATACGGACCTCCGGGGGTCCGGGGGATTTTATAATAAAAATTTTCAGAACAAACGGAAAGTACCGGATCGAACCGAGTCGGAAAGGGGCAACGAGGCGGCCGGACCACGGGCGGCGCGGGCCCGAGCCGAGCCGCGCCGGCCTGTGGTGCCACGCCCTCGTGCGTCCTTTCCACTCCGTTTCGAACTCGTAATTTTTCATATTTTCCAAAAACAACAAAAATAATGTTCGGAAAGTAAATCGCGAACTTTTCATTACCGATCATCGTTACCTATTCGAAGTCGAGTTCAGCGTACTGTCAATTTGTCCCTTGATGAAAGCCTCCGGTGTTTCCACTCGAATAATATCAACATCAACATTATAAGAATCACCCGAGATATAATGCTTGAGTCTTTGTCCATTCACCACTTGCGTAGCATTGCCTTGGAGAGAGCTAATTTTAATTGCTCCCGAACGATACACCTCCTCAACAACATATGGTCCTTCCCATTTCGAGAGTAATTTCCCGCAAAGAATCCGAGACGAGACCGATACAATAGGACTTTATCCCCAATATTAAACTCTCTTTTGATGATCCTTCTATCATGCCATTTTTTAACTTTTTCTTTAAAGAGTTTAGCATTTTCATAATCCTCACTTCTCCATTCATCTAGAGAACTTAATTGTAGGAACCTCTTATCACCGGCAAGTTTAGGATCTTTATTTAATTCTCTAACGACTCGATAAGCTTTGTGTTCTAGTTCTAAAGGTAAATGACAAGCTTTTCCATAAACCATTTTATAAGGTGACATTCCCATGGGGTTTTTATAAGCAGTTCTATAAGCCCATAGTGCGTCTTTCAATTTACTAGCCCAATTCTTTCTAGATTTATTAACGGTTTTCTGCAAGATAGATTTTAATTTCTCTATTTGATAGTTCTACTTGACCACTACTTTGAGGGTGATAAGCGGAAGCAATTCTATGATTAATACCATACTTAGCAAGAGTTTTTCTAAAACCTCCATGAATAAAATGAGAACCTCCATCAGTCATAATATATCTAGGTACTCCAAATCTAGGAAAAATAATATCTAAAAGCATTTTTAAAGAGGTCTCACCATCAGAACTTTTTGTAGGTATGGCTTCCACCCATTTAGTAACATAATCAACAGCAACAAGTATATGAGTGTTACCTTTTGAAGAGGGAAAAGGTCCCATGAAGTCAAATCCCCAACAATCAAACGGTTCAATAACAAGAGTATAATTCATAGGCATTTCATTGCGTCCGGAGATATTACCAACCCTTTGACATTCATCACAAGATAAAATAAACTTCCTTGCATCTTTGAAGAGAGTTGGCCAATAAAAACCTGATTGTAGAACCTTTTGCGCGGTTCTATCTCCGGCGTGATGTCCTCCATAAGCACCGCCATGACATTTACTCAATATCTCTTGTTGTTCATATTCGGGAACACACCTTCGCATAATACCATCCACTCCTTCTTTATATAAGTGTGGGTCATCCCAGAAATAATGCCTCAAGTCATAAAAGAATTTCCTCCTCTCGCTTGAGCTGAAAAGGTTGGAGGCAAGTACTTGGAAACAATAAAGTTAGCATAATCAAGCATACCAAGGACTCGTCTCGCGAACTCACCTTTATTACAGCTAATTGTTCATTTGGAAAACTATCATTAACAGGAACAGGATCATAAGCAATATTTTCCAATCTAGACAAATTATCAGCAACGGGATTATCAGCACCTTTCCTATCTACAATATGTAAATCAAATTCTTGCAAAAGAAGTACCCATCTAATAAGCCTCGGCTTAGCATCTTTCTTTGTCATAAGGTATCTAATTGCAGACATGATCAGTATGAATTGTAACTTTTGAATCAACAATATAAGATCTAAATTTATCACAAGCAAAGACTACAGACTAACAATTCTTTTTCAGTAGTAGCATAATTTCTTTGAGCAAGCATCAAGAGTCTTGCTAGCATAATGAATAAAATTTAATTTTTTATCTACTCGCTGTCCAAGAACAGCGCCTACGAGCAAAATCACTAGCATCACACATAATTTCAAATGGTAAATTCCAATCAGGAGGTTCAACTATAGGAGCAGTTGTTAAGGCTTTCTTTAGAGTTTCAAAGCTTCCTTACAATCATCATCAAAAACAAAAGGTACATCTTTTTGAAGAAGATTAGTAAGAGGCTTTGAAATCTTGGAGAAATCTTTAATAAATCTCCTATAAAACCCAACATGTCCAAGAACACTACGAATACCTTTAACATCCCTTGGATAGGGCATCTTCTCAATAGCTTCAACTTTAGCTCTATCAACTTCAATACCTCTCTCGAAATTTTATGTCCCAATACAATTCCTTCATTAACCATAAAGTGGCATTTCTCCCAATTAAGAACAAGGTTAGTTTCTTCACATCTCCGCAAAACTTTATCAAGGTTTCGCAAGCAACTATCAAAAGAATTCCCGTAGACAGAAAAATCATCCATGAATACTTCCACAATACTCTCACAAAAGCCATGAAAAATAGCAGACATGCATCTTTGAAAAGTAGCAGGAGCATTACATAAACCAAAAGGCATACGCCTATAAGCATAAGTTCCATAGGGACAAGTAAAGGTGGTTTTCTCTTGATCTTTAGCTTTAACGACAATTTGTGAAAACCCGTAATAACCATCAAGAAAGCGTAAATGAGTATTTTTAGATAACCTTTCTAACATTTGATCAATAAATGGTAAAGGATAATGATCTTTCTTAGTAACTTTATTAACTTTTCGATAATCAATGCACATTCTATACCCTACAACTACTCTTTGAGGTATGAGCTCATCATTATCATTAGGCACAACGATCATTCCTCCTTTCTTAGGAACGCAATGCACAGGACTAACCCATCTACTATCGGCAATAGGATATATAATACCAGCTTCAAGAAGTCGTAATACCTCATTTCTTACCACATCCTTCATCTTGGGAATTAAACGACGCCGAGGTTCAACAACAGAGCTTCGCATCATCTTCCATATTAATGGCGTGTTGGCAAATAGAGGGAGAAATCCCCTTCAAGTCATCAAGAGTATAGCCAATAGCACCTCGGTGTTTCTTCAATATTTGCAATAATCTTTCTTCTTCAAACTCTGTAAGCTTAGAGCTAATAATAACAGGATATATTTTCTTATCATCAATATGAGCATATTTAAGATTATCAGGCAAAGGCTTTAAATCAAAAACAGGATCTTCCTTTGGTGGCGGTGTTGTACCCAAGTCTTCCACCGGTAAATCATGTTTGAGAATAGGTTGGCGAAGAAAAATCTCCTCAAGCTCCTCTCTTTCTTTCCTAAAAATTTCACTCTCGCTATCCTCCAAATGTTGCTCGCAAAGGATTATTAGGAACAAGAACAATAGATGCACACTTGCTCCATTTTAAAATCATTACTCGGGCAAATCAGCTTTATAAGGAGTTTTAGTAAATTTAGAGAAGTTAAACTCATAAGATTCACCAGGCAAATTTGGTCAAAATTTTCTCTTTCTTGCAATCTATAATAGCTCCACAAGTATTTAGAAAAGGTCTACCAAAAATGATAGGACAATAGTCACTAGCAAGCTAGAACCAAGTACCAAAAAGTCGACAGGATATTTAATCTTACCACATAGAACTTCCACATCTCGAACAATACCAATTGGAGAAATAGTTTCTCTATTAGCCAGCTGAATAACCACATCAATATCTTCAAGTTCACAAGAATCAATTTCGTGCATAATCTCCGTGTAAAGCTCATAAGGTATAGCACTAACACTTGCACCAATATCGCATAAACCATAATAGCAATGATCACCAATTACAACGGATAGCATAGGAACACTAGCTTGTTTGGGTTTATTAGGATGTGAAACAATATTAGAAGCATCTTCACAGAAAATAATATGACCATCCTTTACATTTTCAGTCACAAGATCTTTAACAATTGCAACAACGAGGTTCAACTTTTATTTGTTCTTCGGGTTCTCTAGGTTTCTTTTCACTTTTATGAACCGCACTATTTATAACAGAGTACTCTTTCATTTTAGCGAGAAAAGGAGTTTTTTCAATATAAGCTTCGGGAATAACACGATCAGCCAGTTTCAATTACAACACACTTATTAATAGATGAATCAATTTTATCTTTATACGGTTCATGATACTTATCAAAATTCTTCTTAGGCAATTCATAATGAGAGGCAAAAGCTTTATAAAGGTTTGCAAGCAACTTGAGAATCAAGACCATATGTAGCACTAATATTACGAAATGTATCAAGTATCCATAAAAGCTTCAATGCATTCATAATCATAAATTATACCCGATTCTCTATCTTTGTCGTTCTCCCATCCTTCGATATTTTCTTGGATCCGATCTAGAAGGTCCCTTTTAAACTCTTCTTTATTGCGCGTAAATGATCCAGAACAAGAAGTATCCGAGCAAGGTCTTGTCTTGAAAAGAAAGTCTTGCATAGAAATTATCAATAATAATATTACCAGGAAGCTCATGAATGGGGCATTTGAGCATTAAAGACTTCAATCTCCCCAAGCTTGGGCAATACTCTCTCCATCATGAGGCCAGAAATTATATATGCGGTTCCGATCTTTGTGAATTTCACTTGGAGGATAAAATTTGGAATAAAATAAAGGCACAATGTCCTCCCAATCAAGAGAATCACCATTCTTCGACGAATTTATACCAATGCGCCGCTTTACCGGACAGCGATATAGAGAATAGCTTCTTCCTAACTTCATTCATAGCAATACCTGCACACTTGAATAACCCGCATAATTCATGCAAAAACGAGTAAATGATCACCAGGATGGACAGTTCCATCCCCTTCATAAGCGGTTATCCATAACATGTTCAATAATTTTCGTAGGTATTTTATATGGTATTACTTCCTCACCGGCGCCTCATCCACTACCGTTGCAGTAGTAGTAGATTTCCCAAATAGAAATTGAAGATAAGATCTCTCCATAATGACTTATAGCAGACGAGCGAAATAAAATCAGCACAAACAGTAAAGGTTTTCCTTACCAATTCCACTTACCAATAGCGCTTCACTCCCGGCAACGGCGCCGGAAAATAGTCTTGATGACCCACAAGTATAGGGGGTGTATCGTAGTATCTTCGATAAGTAAGAATGTCGATCCCAACGAGGAGCGAAGGTGTTGACAGGCGGTTTTGATGAAGGATTCATCGTAAATGCTCACAGACAAGTCTTCAGGGGGTTTTGATGTAACAGATGAATTAAGTACGAGTAAGTAAAATGCGAGAGAAATAATTGCAGCGAGTGGCCCAATCCTTTTTAGCACAAAGGACAAGCCGGTTTGTTTATAATGACCAAACGTTCTCGAGGACACACGAGATTTTAGTCTAGTGCTTTCGCTACATACAGCTGATTAATCTTCATTGTTTTGATAAGTGTTGTGTGGGTGAACCTGTGCTAATGTACCGCCCTTCCTAGGACTAATACATACTTGTGATTATACCCCTTTCAAGCATCCGCAACTACAAGAAAGTAATTAAGATAAATCTAACCACGACCTTAAACTCCGAGATCCTGCGATCCCTCCCGCATCGATATACCAACGGGGGTTTAGGTTTACGTCACTCCGGCAACCCCGCAATTGGCAAACGAGTACAAGATGCATTCCCCTAGGCCCATAAATGGTGAAGTGTCGTGTAGTCGACGTTCACACGACACCACTAGAAGAATAACACCACAACTTAAATATCATAACATTGAATATTACTCAACCATAGTTCACTACTAACAATTAGACTTCACCCATGTCCTCAAGAACTAAACGAACTACTCACGAGACATCATATGGAACATGATCAGAGGTGATATGATGATGACTAACAATCTGAACATGAACTTGGTTCAATGGTTTCACTCAATAGCATCAACAACAAGTATGAATAGATACCGGGAGAGTTTACCCTATCAAACAATCAAGATCAAACCCAAATTGCTACGGCGGTGACGAGGTGCTGCGGAGGAGATGGCGGTGATGATGGTGGAGATGATGATGATGGTGATGGAGATGATGTCCAGCTCGATGGCGGTGACGATGGCGTCGATTTCCCCTCCGGGAGGGAATTTCCCCGGCGGATTCCTGCCCGCCGGAGAGCTCTTTTCTCTCTGGTGTTCTCCGCCCGCGCAGGCGGCCGTAACCCTTCGTGAGGATTCCTCTTTGGCTTAGGTTTTCGGGACGAAGGATTTCGCGAAGAAAAGGAGGCGAAAGGGGTCGTGGGCCCCCCAGACCACATGGCGGCGCGGCCAGGGCATGGGCCGCGCCGCCCTAGGGTGTGGGCCCACCCTGGGTCCTCCTGGCCCCTCCTTCTGGCTTCCTTCGTCATCTGGAAAAATAGGATTTTTGGTAAAACTCCCTTCCACAGTTGATCTTCCGAAATATTGCATTCTGACGGTGCTTTTTCCAGACAGAATCTCGGCTCCGGTGCTTGATCTCCAAATAATCATGAAACATGCAAAATAGATGAAATAACATAAGTATTGTGTTCCAATATGAAATATATCAATGAATAACAGCAAATTATGATATAAAATAGTGATGCAATTTGGACGTATCACTAATCTTCATAGCCGAGATTTTCTTTTACCAAGGTGACATCATTGCTGACAACAGCCACGACCAATGTATCGGTAAAATGCGAGAACCGCTATCTCTCTGCCTTGTGGGCCCAGAAATCGTGTCGAATTGACAACGTTGTGCAAGTGGGGGACACACGTCCTCCGCTTTTCCTGGCGCACGTACTGTAGCCGCTGTGCTTTCTCGTCTATAGAAAATTACTTTTTACCCCTTGTCCACGTGTATAACATCTGTCCCGCAAATTCTCAATCCAACGGTGCGTCCATTCGACGCACCTCTATATAAGGGCATCGTCTTCCTCCTCTAGTCCTTTCGCTCGCGTCGCATCTCTGCTTCTCCTCTGCAAGATCCTCCATTGCTCTCGTTGCTTCAAGCGCTCAACCATACTCACACCCTTCGCAACCAAGCTCATTGATGCCGCCTCGCATTCGATTGACTAGGCATAGCACTCCTGAATCGAAGATGGCCTCCGAAGATCTGGAGTGGGAGAGATCCAAGATCTCCAATCAAGACATGAACCTGCTGAAGAAGCTGGGGTTCACCAAGAAGGAGAACACACTGCGCTTCCCCTAGGAAGAAAGCTACCCATCACCTCCAATGGAGTACCGGGTCAGTTTTGTTGACCATCTCATCCGTGGTCTCTCCCCTCCTATCCACGAATTTCTCCGTGGTCTTCTCTTTGTTTATGGGCTTCAGCTACATCAGCTGACGCCCAATTCCATTCTGCACGTGTCGATTTTTATCACACTGTGCGAGTGCTTCCTCGGAGTCCATCCTAATTGGGCTCTGTGGAAGCGCATTTTCTGCATCCGCCGTAATGGTGCCCACGGCGTCGCCTATAACATCGGCGGCGTCGTTATTTGTGTTCGCCCTGACGTCGAATACTTCGACGTCAAATTCCCTGATTCTGTCCAAGGGTGGTGCAAGAGATGGCTCTATATTCATGAAGAAAGCTCTGATTCAGTAGAGTACAACATTGCTCCCTTTGACGGGAAAACCAAGATCCTTCGCCGCTGATCCTGGGACGCTGAAGCTACCGAAGAAGAGAAATTTGCGACAGAGGCGCTGATGACTCGCATCCGTGAGCTCCAGAACACCCGTGGCAAGGAATTGTCGGGTATCCAGATCACAGCATATTTCCTTAGAGTGCAGCCTCTACAAGCTCGCAAAAATCCCCTTTGGATGTATGCTGGTGATGAGGATGCCGCGAGAATTTCCGAGGACCTTCCTATGAAGGACTTGGAAAAATTGATCCGAAGGATGTCGAAGTTTAGCAAGAAGGACAGCATTCCTACTTCTTGCCGCGTTGCGCCATACAGTGGCGCCAATCCCCTTCCCGAGGTACTTTTTCCTTTTGATTACTTTATTGTCTCCTCGCATTTTATTATTTGTCGACTACTATCTTGCTGGCTTTTTTGCATAACTTACTTTTATCGACACTCTTTCTTTTCTCAGAACCATCCTTGTCTCACTTCTCTTCCTCCTCTTCCTGAGGGTGGAGAAGTTGAAGACCGTGCCGTTGTCGATGATGACAACCAAGGCACCTCGCGCCCTGACAGTGAAGTCGCGGGTTCTCACAGATCCGCGGCTTCTTCTGAAAAAGATGCTGAGTCTGAAGCCACTGCTTCGACACACTCTCCCCCTCCTGCTTCCCCGAAGAACAAGAGGAAAAGGAGTGAAGGCAAAGATTCCGGCACCTCCAAAGCCGAAGAAGCTGATCCTTCAGATGGGAAGGCAGCTTTCAATCCATACACCGATGCTCTCGTCAGTTCGTAAGTTGCTCTTTACTCCTTACTTTTTTGCTTTTTGATATTTTTCATCTTCTTTGCCTCTTATACTGTCGCCATTTTTATTGTAGTGATGATGAGGAAGAGGAACAACCCATTGACGCGGCTGCTCGAACGAGTACGTCACGTACTTTAGTTGTGTTCGAAACTCATCGTGATGGGGAGGAAACTTCGCCTCCTCAACAAAACGTCGAACAGTCGACTCCACCTGCAAGCCCCCGTGCCTCTTCGCCAAAGAGGGCAAGGGTTGAGCCATCCACGGAACCCATCCTGTTCCCTGGTAGCTCTTCGACACCTTCATTAAATGACGTAAGTGTTTCAGTCTTCTCTTTTTTTGTTCATATTTCGAGCCTTTCAGTACTTTCATCTCTCCTTTGTTTGCGATATATTGTCGAATTTAGACTAGCTATATTGACTTCTTTTTCTTTTGATTCTTTCTCCAGCCTTTAATGAAGGAATTTATCCGTCTCGGTACCCAATTTATCGGGTATCGTGATCATACCAAAAAGCTGGAAGGTACTATCTTCATCCGCCTCCTTTGTTGCATGCACTCCACTATTTTGCCATAATCTTTGACTGTCGCTTATTTTGCCAGGAGAACTTGCGGAAGCCAATAAGCGTGCTAACGCTCTTGCTACCAAGTTGGAGCAGAGCGAAAAGGCCCGTAAGAAAGCTGAAGCCGATGCTGCTGCTGTCGAAGATCTTCGAAAAAGACTTCATGACGCGGAAAATTCTCTGAGCGAAAATATACAACAACAATCTGCTCGAGAAACAGAGATCCTCAGTCGCCTGGAGTCGTAGAGTCGACGTTTTGTCAGTAAGTACTTTTATCTCTGCTGTTTTTCTCGAGTTACTTCTCATTTTCCGAGCATGTTATTCACGAGCTATCCTTTGTTTTGTCTTCAGGGAGAACTCATCAAGACTATGAGGTGGATGGTCCTGAAGGCGACGAGCTGCTCGACGCGCTGACTCTTCTTGAAATTCATGGGGATGAAGCACGCGACGGCCTTGCTGCTGCTGAGGCAGGTCTGTCGAAGCTTTTCCCCTATTTCTTCCCGAAGAAAGAGGAGCCCAACACCTTCGTCGCTCTTGCTAAGGCGTTCAACGTGCCGGAAGATCTTGGACTTAAACTTCGCCAAGAGGGCCTGAAGATCGGCGTTGAAGGCACCATCGCGTTGGTTGCTAATAGCCAGCAAAACGTCGACTGGACCAAGGTTGGCGACATAGGGGAGATGGAAACGAAGAAATGGCAATTTCTAATTAGAGCTGCCAAGCCTCCCTCAAAACCAATCCTTTCCTTCCTTGGTGTTAAGCCAACTCCTGCTCCAAGCTCATCCAAGCCGGAGGTCAAGTAGACCACCCTGTCCTCTCTTTTGTTTTTTCTATCTTTTGACGCTGTCGCCCTAGTTAATTTTAGCGACAGCTGCTTCACTAGTCCATTAGGGACCCTTCTTTTGTAATAGCAATGTACATACTTTGAGAATCAATGGAAATCTATCTTTGCTTGATGATTGATGTAGAGCCTTTTCTTTCAGTTGATTTTTGACAACTATTCTGCAACTCCTCGTCCTTCTGATGTGTTACCTGCGTCGTCCCGTTCGAAGAAAATTCCTGTTGCTGTCGAACGTGTTGAAAATTCTTCGAGTAAAAATTCATCCGAAGACTTGGAAGAACTTCGCCAACAACTCCAATCTTTGAAGAAACAATCACCTTATGATGATGGAGCAATCTCGAAAATCGTCCGAGAGGGAGAGAATTGCTCTTCAGCAGGCTCAAGATGCCATTGCTGCCAAGGAAGCCGCCATTTCTGAAGCTGAAAAGGCAACCACCTGAGAGAATTTTATGCTTGAATTGATGAATGAAGCCAGTGTGGACATGTCAGGTATGCTTTTTCAAATCAAAACTTCTTCTGTCTTCTTGCTGTATCCTTTTTTTTTGAAATTATTTTGCCGTCGCCAAATAGGTTCCTGTCTCGACACTACTGCCGAAGAAGAAAGGGTGAATGCAAGGACAAATCTTCTCGTCAACCTTTCCCTTGACCATGGTTCTCTTTTCTGGGCCACTCCAGAGCGAACCCAACAAATTGTTAGGTTTCAAGACCGCGCCTGTCAGGTTCGCGAGTTCCTTGATTTCTGCACCAGAACATTGACCCTGGTTTACAAGACGCTGTTTCCTCGGAACGAGGTACCCGACACTATTCTTGGTTTGTTGGAAAAGTTTCAAGATGCCCCTCGTATCCATCACTTTGTGCGAGCTCAACTATCTGGCGGTGCTAGGTTTGCTATGATGATGATCAAAATCTGCTATCCCAAGTTTGACATGAGCCAAATTGTTACCAAGTGTTTAGCCAAGATGGCGAAAAGGAAAAGAGATGTCGGCAAAATTGATGATCATGTGACCCCTGTTGCAGAAGATATGATGGATGAACTTCTTCGGATGGACTCTGAGTTCTTCGTAAGGGGCAGCTATGCTGAACATAGTACTCGTAGTGCAAATACTGGACGGATGACCATAGATAATATACTGAGCCGCAATTGACTTTCTTTTTCTTTTAGCCTGTCGATTTTTCTTGGGAATAACGTCCTGTATTGTTGTAAAGCATGTACTATGTTGTAAAGTTAGGAGATGTCTCTATGTTTCTTCGTCAAGCCCCCGAGTGTTTCGGTGGTAAATCTCTGTATTGTGTATGCGAGGTTGTAAACCAAGGCACCCAATTCTTATTGAATATGCTATATTTCCGGGTACAAGCCCCCGAGTATTTTGTTCTTTTACTGATTGCTATTTTGTACTTTCTTTTTATTTGGCGAGGTATTTGGTACCAAGGCGAAATATTTCTTGCCAGTTAGATTCATCTATGTTGTGTATATGTTGTAACTTCGAGGCGTAAGCCCCCGAACATGTCGACGAAAAAGATATGTATCCCACTATCTTTATTTATTGCAGCACCGCGAGCCCGCCTCATTAAAAACCTTTCCCGGCCCCACTCGGTGCCCCGAAAAGGAAAAGAGTGCGTGTGAAAACTCGCGGGCGTTTCAAGTACATTGTATTTTTACAAGGAGGACTATATTTCGACACTAAGCGTAAAAACGCCTTAGCTGCGCCACGTGTCCAGGGGTTTTCTCAGGAACCCCCGTCTTCTTATCCTTGATCCCGTACGCTCCTCCTTCAATGACTTCCGTGACGATGTAAGGGCCAAGCCATGGCGACTCGAGTTTTTCAAGACGTTCTTGATTGAGTCGCAGAACTAAATCTCCAACCTGAAAGGACCTTGGTCGCAGACGTAGACTGTGATAGTTTTTCAGGTCTTGCTGATATTTAGTGACCCTTGACAATACTTCGTCTCTGGCTTCGTCCAATGCATCGACATTGTCTTCCAGTGCTTTTCTTGAAGTCTCCTTATCATATTCCGTGACTCTTGGAGAATCATGCTCTATCTCTATTGGTAGTACTGCCTCAGCTCCATGGACCAGAAAAAACGGAGTTTCTTGTGTCGCCGTATTTGGTGTTGTTCGGATACTCCACAGCACACTTGGCAACTCCTCTGGCCAAGTATGTCGAGCTTTTTCCAATGGCCCTAACAAGCGCTTCTTGATACCATTGCAGATGATACCATTGGCTTTCTCGACTTGGCCATTAGTTTGAGGATGCGCGACTGACGCGAAATGTAATTTGATGCCTACCTCTGCATAGTACGCCTTGAATTCCTTGGATGTGAAATTACTACCATTGTCCGTGACGATGCTATGAGGTACTCCAAACCGAAAAACAATGCCCTTCATGAATTTTATTGCTGATGCTGCGTCTGGTGAATTTATCGGCTTGGCTTCTATCCACTTGGTAAATTTGTCGACAGCAACGAGCATATACTCGTATCCTCCTGGCGAAGCTTTATGTAATTTCCCCACCATGTTGAGGCCCCATTGAGCAAAGGGCCAAGACAATGGTATTGGCATCAGTTCTGTTGCCGGAGAGTGGGGTTTTGCGGCCTCTGTATGCAGCTCCTTGATAAAACCTGCTTCTCTTAGTCGATCGATTTCTGACAGCATAGCTTTGCGGTTTGGCTCCGAAAAATGCCGCAAAGGTTGTTTGATTGGTTTCGCTAGTGGATCCAAGTTTAGGTGGTGCTCGGCAAGTTCCCTGGGTACTCCTGGCATGTCAGCTGGACACCATACGAAGATTTTCCAGTGCTCACGGAGGAACTCGGCGAGCGCGCTTTCCTATGCGAGGTCCATGTCTGTCGCAATGGACGTCGTCTTTTTCGGGTCTGTCGGGTGAATCTGCACCTCCTTAGAATTTTTCTCGGTGTTAAAAGTTGATTCTTTGTTTGGCCTTCCTACATCTGGCAATACATCATAATCAGTTGTGAGTCTTGATGCCATGTATTCTGCTTGCATCCCGAAAGTTTCTGACAGTCGATGAAAATCCTTATCACACTTATCGGCTAGCGCAAAGCTTCCTTTGACTGTGATTGGTCCCTTAGGTGGAGACGAGGGATTCGTATTGTACAAGTTACAGAGTCCGGGAGGGTTTCCAACTCATCCCGCAAGATTACAAACATCATCTCCTAATACAACTCTAACTTTCCTTAATATCAACTTGGGCTTCCGATTCTTCTTATTCTTCGAGTCGTGGGCCTTCAGTAAACCCCGGGTACTATCTTCGGCAGGCCCATTGGGGATGCCTATGTCAGCGGCAAATCTCTGGCACGCATCACAATTTCGTACTCTCTCCTTTGCATCCTCAATTGCTGTCAACCAGTAGAATCCAGCTCGAAAAACCTTGGCAGCAATAGCTCGACTGCTCGCGTGATGACCACATATTCCCTCGTGTACGTCCTTCAGGATTATCCTTCCTTCTTCAGGTGTAACGCATCGCTGTAGCACACCCGAAATACTACGTTTGTACAGCTCCCCTTTGACCACTGTAAAAGCTTTGGACCATCGAATAACTCGCATTGCTTCAACTGGATCGTCGGGTATTATTTTCCTTAGGATGTATGATATGTACGCCTGCATCCATGGAATTTGCACCATTAATACTAGATACTGTTCCTCTTCTTCTTCTTCTGATGTTTCTTTCGCAGCCCCCGAGGGTTTCTCATCCTTCTCCTTCTTTGTTGATTTCTTCGGCTTGGTGGACCTCTCTGTTATCTCCTCCCAGAACACGCCCGGAGGAATCGCGAGACACTGCGATCCGATGTTTGCAAGAACATCGGCTTCGTCATTGCTGAGCCTGCTGATGTGATTTACTTCGCATCCATCAAATAGTTTCTCGAGCTCGTTGTATACTTCTTTGTATGCCACCATGCTATCATTGACTGCGTCACATTGGTTCATGACTTGCTGAGCCACCAATTGTGAGTCGCCAAAGATTTTTAGCCGAGTTGCACCACAAGCTTTCGCCATCTTCATCCCGTGTATAAGAGCTTCGTATTCTGCCTCATTGTTAGACGCGTTTGGGAACGTCATCCGTAAGACATATTTTAATTTGTCGCCTTCAGGTGATATAAGTATCACGCCTGCTCCAGCTCCCTCTAACCTCTTGGACCCGTCAAAGTTCATAGTCCAGGTTCTCGATAGATCTGGGGGTCCTGTGTTTTGCAACTCCGTCCACTCTGCGATGAAGTCTGGCAAAATTTGCGACTTTATTGCTTTTCTTTTTTCATACGTGATGTCCCGAGGAGAAAGTTTTATTCCCCAAAGGGAGACACGACCTGTAGCTTCTGGATTGTTGAGTATATTGGATAAAGGCGCCTCATTGACCACTATTATCGGATGCGCCGAAAAATAGTGTCGCAATTTTCTTGCGGCTGTGAACACTCCGTATGCTAGCTTTTGGTACTGTGGGTACCTCTGTTTTGAAGGCGATGATACTTCACTTATGAAATATACTGGCCTCTGCACTCCATGGAGTTTTCCTTCTTCCTCTCTTTCGACAACTAGTGCCGTGCTGACCACCTGGGGTGTAGCCGCAATGTATAGCAGGAGGGGTTCCTTCTCTTTTGGCGCCACCAAGATTGGTGGTGTCTGATGACCCACAAGTATAGGGGATCGCAACAGTCTTCGAGGGAAGTAAAACCCAAATTTATTGATTCGACACAAGGGGAGGTAAAGAATACTTATAAGCCTTAACAACCGAGTTGTCAATTCAGCTGCACCTGGAAAAGCACTAGCAACAGGGGTGATGTGAAAGTAGCAGTGATATGAGAGCAATGGTAACAGTAAATACAAGCAGCGGTAATAGTAATATGAGAGCAATAGCACCGTAAAACAGCTTGACATGTAGAACGAGTATATGATGATGAAAGATGGACCGGGGTTCCCAGCTATCTACACTAGTGGTAACTCTCCAATAACAAGTGTTGGGTGAACAAATTACAGCTCGGGCAATTGATAGGATTGAAATAGCATTAAGACAGAATATCAAGATCATTAATCATGTAGGCATGTTTTCCAATAATAGTCGTACGTGCTCGCAATGAGAAACTTGCACAACATCTTTTGTCCTACCAGCCGGTGGCAGCCGGGCCTCAAGGGAAACTATCTGGATATTAAGGTACTCCTTTTAATAGAGTACCGGAGCAAAGCATTAACACTCCGTGAAAACATGTGTCCCTCACATCACCGCCATCCCCTCCGGTTGTCCCGATTTCTGTCACTTCGGGGCCATTGGTTCCGGACATTGACATGTGCATACAACTTGTAGATACAATCTAAGCAATAAGTATAGAGCTCAAATCTAAGATCATGCCACTCGGGCCCTAGTGACAAGCATTAAACACAACAAGATTGCAGCAACAATAACTTCATAAACTTTGTAGATAGACAATCATAACGTAACAATCCATCGGATCCCGACAAACACAACACCGATTACATCGGATGAATCTCAATCATGTAAGGCAGCTCATGAGATCATTGTATTGAAGTACATAGGGGAGAGAATACCAACTAGCTACAGCTAGAACCCGTAGTCCATGGGGGAACTACTCACGGAGCATGGTGGTGGCGATGGCGTTGATGGAGATGGCTTCCGGGGCACTTCCCCGTCCCGGCAGGGTGCCGGGACGAGACTTCGTCCCCCGAATTGGAGTTTCGCGATGGTGGCGGCGCCCCGGAGTCTTTCTCGGAGTTTCGTCAAGAGTTACGGTGTTTTTAGGTCGAAAGGGATTTTATAGGCGAAGAGGCGGCGCAGGGGGCACTGGGGCGCCACACCACAGGCCGGCGCGGGCCCAGGCCAGGCCGCGCCGCCCTATGGTGTGGTGGCCCTCTAGCCCCTCTCCGACTCTTCTTCGGTGTTCTGGACGCTTCCGGGAAAAATAGGAGGTTTGGTCTTCGTTTCGTCGAATTCCGAGAATATTGCCCGAACAGCCTTTCTGGAACCAAAAACAGCAGAAAACAGGAATGGCATCTTGTTAATAGGTTAGTTACGGAAAATGCATGAAAACATCATAAAGTGCAAGCAAAACATGTAAGTATTGTCATAAAACAAGCATGGAACGACAGAAATTATGGATACGTCGGGGACGTATCGGCATCCCCAAGCTTAGTTCCTGCCGTCCCGAGCAGGTAAACGATAAAAAGAATAATTTCTGTAGTGACATGCTACTTACATAACCTTGATCATACTATTACAAAGCATATGAAATGAATGAAGTGACTCAAGGCAATGATCTATAGTTGCTAACAAGTAGATAACATATAGCAAAACTTTTCATGAATAATACCTTCAAGACTAGTATCAAAAGTCTTGCACAAGAGTTAACTCATAAAGCAATAAGTTCAAAGTAAAGGCATCGAAGCAACACAAAGGAAGATATAAGTTTCAGCGGTTGCTTTCAACTTGTAACATGCATAT
>NC_061509.1:74787830-74860089 GCF_022539505.1 Lolium rigidum
GGGGTGAACCACCGGGTGCATCCCCAAGCTTAGAGCTTTCACTCTCCTTGATCATGTTGCATCATACTCCTCTCTTGATCCTTGAAAACTTCCTCCACACCAAAATCGAAACAACTCATTAGAGGGTTAGTGCACAATATAAATTGACATATTCAGAGGTGACACAATCATTCTTAACACTTCTGGACATTGCATAATGCTACTGGACATTAGTGGATCAAAGAAATTCATCCAACATAGCGAAAGAGGCAATGCGAAATAAAAGGCAGAATCTGTCAAAACAGAACAGTTCGTATTGACGAATTTTAAAATGGCACCAGACTTGCTCAAATGAAAATGCTCAAATTGAATGAAAGTTGCGTACATATCTGAGGATCCTGCACGTAAATTGGCATAATTTTCTGAGCTTCCTGCAGGGCAGTGGGCTCAGATTCGTGACAGCAAAGAAATCTGGAACTGCGCAGTAATCCAAATCTAGTACTTACTTTTCTATCAACGGCTTAACTTGGCACAACAAAACTCAAAACTAAGATAAGGAGAGGTTTCTACAGTAGTAAACAACTTCCAAGACACAAAATAAAAACAAAGTACTGTAGGTAAAAAACATGGGTTGTCCCCCATAAGCGCTTTTCTTTAACGCCTTTCAGCTAGGCGCAGAAAGTGTGTATCAAGTAACATCGAGAGATGAAGCATCAACATCATAATTTGTTCTAATAATAGAATCATAAGGTACCTTCATTCTATTTCTAGGGAAGTGTTCCATACCTTTCTTGAGAGGAAATTGATATTTTATATTACCTTCCCTCATATCAATAATAGCACCAACAGTTCGAAGAAAAGGTCTTCCCAATATAATTGGACAAGATGCATTGCATTCAATATCCAAGACAACAAAATCAACGGGAACAAGATTATTGTTAACGGTAATGCGAACATTATCAACTTTACCCAAAGGTTTCTTTGTAGAATGATCAGCAAGATTAACATCCAAATAACAATTTTTCAGCGGTGGCAAGTCAAGCATATTATAAATTTTCTTCGGCATAACAGAAATACTTGCACCAAGATCACATAAAGCATTACAATCAAAATCTTTAACCTTCATCTTAATGATGGGCTCCCAACCATCTTCTAGCTTTTTATGAATAGAGGCTTCGCGCTCTAGTTTCTCTTCTCTAGCTTTTATGAGAGCATTTGTAATATGATGCGTGAAAGCCAAATTTATAGCACTAGCATTAGGACTTTTAGCAAGTTTTTGAAAGAACTTTATAACTTCAGAGATGTGGCAATCATCAAAATTCAAACCATTATAATCTAAAGCAATGGGATCATCATCCCCAATATTGGAAAAAATTTCAGCAGCTTTATCACAGGCAGTTTCGAGCAGTTTTAGCAGTTTCGGGCAGTTTTCGCGCCTTGCATTAGAAGTGGAAACATTGCTAACACCAATTCTTTTATTAGTATGAGTAGGAGGTGCAGCATCATGTGTAGCATTAGCATTACTAGTGGTGGTAATAGTCCAAACTTTAGCTATATTCTTCTCTTTAGCTAGTTTTTCATTTTCTTCTCTATCCCACCTAGCACGCGAGTTCAGCCATTAATCTTATATTCTCATTAATTCTAACTTGGATGGCATTTGCTGTAGTAACAATTTTATTTTCAATATCCCTATTAGGCATAACTTTCGATTTCAAAAGATCAACATCGGAGGCAAGACTATCAACTCTAGAAACAAGAATATCAATTTTATTGAGCTTTTCCTCAACATGATTTGTTAAAGGCAGTTTGTGTACTAATAAATTCTTTAAGCATGGCTTCAAGTCCAGGGGGTGAATTCCTATTATTGTTGTAAGAATTCCCATAAGAATTACCATAGCCGTTACCATTATTATAAGGATATGGCCTATAGTTATTACTAGAATTGTTCCGGTAAGCATTGTTGTTGAAATTATTATTTTTAATGAAGTTTACATCAACATGTTCTTCTTGTGCAACCAATGAAGCTAATGGAACATTATTAGGATCAACATTAGTCCTATCATTCGCAAGCATAGACATAATAGCATCAACCTTATCATTCAAGGAAGAGGATTCTTCAACGAATTTACCTTCTTACCTTGTGGAGCTCTTTCCGTGTGCCATTCGGAGTAGTTGATCATCATATTATCAAGAAGCTTTGTTGCTTCACCAAGAGTGATGGACATAAAGGTACCTCCAGCAGCTGAATCCAATAAATTCCGTGAAGAAAAATTTAGTCCTCGCATAGAAGGTTTGGATGATCATCCAAGTAGTCGATCCATGGGTTGGGCAATTTTTAACCGGAGATTTCATTCTTTCCCAAGCTTGAGCAACATGTTCAGTATCTAATTGTTTAAAATTCATTATGCTACTCCTCAAAGATATAATTTTAGCAGGGGGATAATATCTACCAATAAAAGCATCCTTGCATTTAGTCCATGAATCAATACTATTCTTAGGCGAGAGATAGCAACCAATCTTTAGCTCTTCCTCTTAATGAGAAAGGGAACAATTTTAGTTTAATAATATCACCATCTACATCTTTATATTTTTTGCATTTCGCATAGTTCAACAAAATTATTAAGATGGGCAGCGAGCATCATCGGAACTAATTCCAGAAAATTGATTGTTCATGACAAGATTCGATAAAGCAGGTTTAATTTCAAAGAATTCTGCTGTAGTAGCAGGTGGAGCAATAGGTGTGCATAAGAAATCATTATTATTTGTGGTTGTGAAGTCACACAACTTAGTATTTTCAGCGTTGGCCATTTTAGCAATAGTAAATAAAGCAAACTAGATAAAGTAAATGCAAGTAAACTAATTTTTTTGTGTTTTCGATATAGCAAACAAGATAGCAAATAAAGTAAAACTAGCAACTAATTTTTTTTGTATTTTGATTTAGTGCAGCAAACAAAGTAGTAAATAAAATAAAGCAAGACAAAAACAAAGTAAAGAGATTGAGAAGTGGAGACTCCCCTTGCGAGCGTGTCTTGATCTCCCGGCAACGGCGCCGAGAAAATATGCTTGATGGCGTGTATTTCACACGTTCGT
This sequence comes from Lolium rigidum, assembly GCF_022539505.1. NCBI lineage: Eukaryota > Viridiplantae > Streptophyta > Magnoliopsida > Poales > Poaceae > Lolium > Lolium rigidum. The sequence continues at coordinate 74,790,900 of NC_061509.1, forward strand.
TGGGCAACCCCAAGAGGAAGGTATGATGAGCACGGCGAGCAAGTTTTCCCTCGAGAAAGAAACCAAGGTTTATCGAACCGGGAGGAGCCAAGAAGCACGTTGAAGGTTGATGGCGGCGGGATGTAGTGCGGCGCAACACCGGAGATTCCGGCGCCAACGTGGAACCTGCACAACACAACCAAACTACTTTGCCCCAACGAAACGAGTGAGGTTGTCAATCTCACCGAGCTTGCTGTAACAAAGGATTAACCGTATTGTGTGGAAGATGATTGTTTGCAGAGAAAACGAGTAGAAACAAGTATTGCGGTAGATTGTATTTCGAGTAAAGAGAATTGGACCGGGGTCCACAGTTCACTAGAGGTGTCTCTCCCATAAGACGAACAGCATGTTGGGTGAACAAATTACGATTGGGCAATTGACAAATAAAGAGAGCATGACAATGCACATACATATCATGATGAGTATAGTGAGATTTAATTGGGCATTACGACAAAGTACATAGACCGCCATCCAACTGCATCTATGCCTAAAAAGTCCACCTTCGAGGTTATCATCCGAACCCCCTCCGGTATTAAGTTGCAAACAACAGACAATTGCATTAAGTATGGTGCGTAATGTAATCAACAACTACATCCTTAGACATAGCATCAATGTTTTATCCCTAGTGGCAACGAGCACAACACAACCTTAGAACTTTACGTCACTCTGTCCCGGTGTCAATGCGAGGCATGAACCCACTATCGAGCATAAGTACTCCCTCTTGGAGTTAAAAGTAAAAACTTGGCCGGAGCCTCTACTAGAAACGGAGAGCATGCAAGATCATAAACAACACATAAGCATAACTTTGATAATCAACATAACAAGTATTCTCTATTCATCGGATCCCAACAAACGCAACATATAGAATTACATATAGATGATCTTGATCATGATAGGCAGCTCACAAGATCCGACAATGATAGCACAATGGGGAGAAGACAACCATCTAGCTACTGCTATGGACCCATAGTCCGGGGGTAGACTACTCACACATCACACCGGAGGCGACCATGGCGGCGTAGAGTCCTCCGGGAGATGAATCCCCTCTCCCGGCAGGGTGCCGGAGGCGATCTCCGGGATCCCCCGAGATGGGATCGGCGGCGACGGCGTCTCGGTAATGTTTTCCGTATCGTGGCTCTCGGTACTGGGGGTTTCGTCACGGAGGCTATTTGTAGGCGGAAGGGCAAGTCAAGAGGCGGCACGGGGGGCCCACACCACAGGCCGGCGCGGCCAGGGGGGGGGGGCGCCGCCCTAGGGTTTGGCCACCCCGTGGCCCCTCTTCGTCTCGTCTTCGGCCTTCTGGAAGCTTCGTGAGAAAATAGGCCTCTGGGCTTTTATTTCGTCCAATTCCGAGAATATTTCTTTACTAGGATTTCTGAAACCAAAAACATCAGAAAACAGACAAGCGGCACTTCGGCATCTTGTTAATAGGTTAGTTCCAGAAAATGCACGAATATGATATAAAGTGTGCATAAAACATGTAGATAACATCAATAATGTGGCATGGAACACAAGAAATTATCGATACGTTGGAGACGTATCAATCATCTCTATTGTTTCCTCCAGCACTTGCTCGAAATCCAGCCGAGATTTGGCCAGGTGCATCATAGCTCGTGAATTGTCGGGAAAATCGTCGTCTTTTTGAAAATTTCGACTACGGTCCTCCTCTGGGGACCTGTGTCGTTTATTATGCACAGCATCCTCGCCATCTGCCCATCTATTTGCTATTTCCATTAATGCTGATACTGTTCTTGGGTTAGTTCTTCCCAAGTCCTCCACAAAATCTCCTCGTCGAACTCCTGCTACAAACGCATCTATCGCTCTTTCGTCAGATATATTTTCTGCCGAGTTTTTGATGATGTTCCACCTTTGAATGTACTTTCTCATGGATTCATCATTCTTTTGTCGACATGACCTCAACTCCTCTAGTGTTGCAGGTTTTTTGCAGGTTGATCGGAAATTCTTGACAAACACATCCTCAAAACTATCCCAGCTGTCGATGGAGCCTGGGGGAAGCTTTTTTATCCACGATCTGGCGGCTCCTCTCAAGTGTATTTGAATGCTCTGCATGGCTGTTGCTCTGGTTCCACCTATTAACTTTACCGTCTCGAGGTAATCGACTAGCCAATCCTCGGGATCTTGTAGGCCATCCAATTTCTTGAAACTATCGGGTAACTTGAATCCTGAGGGGACTCGAGTTTTCCGAACTCGTCGCGTAAAACACGGGAGTCCACACATATCTTCTTCAGCAAGTTCTGGTGACTGCCGATGTTCTCTTCTACCTTGTCGCGCTCTATCCACCCTGGCCTGAGCCGCCGTATCTCTGACTCCACTTGCTACTGGTGGATCTTGTACTGCTGCAGTACGTCTCGGGCTATTTTGTCTTGCAGCTCCTTCGGGAGGTGTCGCTGCGAATGCTGCTCCCATGGCTCCACATCCTGCCATGGCCATGTTGTACAACGCCTCTCTTGGATCTCCGGGGGGTGGCCTAGACGCTAGGATGAAAGCTTGCGTTGCCATGTATCCTGCTTCCGGTATTTTTGGAATTATATTCCCCCTCGTGTCGATTGACATGAAAGACATGTCGAGGTTTTGAATTAGAGTCTCTCTTTCAGCTTCAGGTATGTTTTGCAGCCGCGATCTTGCTCTCCGTCGAGCTTTTCTATGGCTATCTCCCGAAGTTCCTGATTGTCGACTTAACTCTGCTCTTCGCCTGCTTGATGATGAGGCTGCCTCCTTTCTTCTGTTCGGAAGCGGTACGTCTCGTTTTTCTAGTTCCCTTCCAGGCTTGAGCGAGCCTATATTGGTAAGCCTGCAATTCTTCGACCGTGGCGGTTGTCTCCATTGGTTCAGAACCATTCATAGCTCTTGCGGCTCTATCCCATGCTGCTTGTGGGAGTTGAACTCTAACACGTGGTGTAGGCCCAACATATTTAGTACCCAAACCTCGCCTTAGGTCAGAGGGATCGACATATGGATTTCCCAAGTCATCGAAAGCCTCTGATGTTTCCTCCTGATCGCGACTTGCTTCTCCAATAGCGTAAATCTGATGGTATTTTGGATTCTGAACTTTGCTGGGTTTGGTGACACCATCATATAGATTGGTGAAGACCTTTCCAACAGTGATGGATTTATCGATGAAGTCGAAGCTGTCGACGCTATTCGAGTCGTCGCTTATATAGGAGTCCGCGGATGACTCGAAGGACATGTCGCTGAAGATCTTGTCGAGTTTTTCGCTTTCTTTGGTGCTGATGAAGCGTGGCGACGAAATTTCCTCTTCGCCTGACTCGAGGGATGATGCTGAGCTTGAAAAATCGGGATCGACCACCGATAATCCCGACGAGATCGGAACTTCGAGACGATACGTTCCTTGTTTCTCGACGCGGAAGTGGAACTTTCCGAACGTCATCTCCATGGGCTCCTCCAGATACGCATATGCATCCAAACGGGAGGGCGGGTGAGGAACAAAATCAACGAGACCAGTTTCGATCTGTTTACCTCTGTCCATGATGTTGCTTGCTACCGACGAAGTCGACGATCTTGAACGTGCCATCGAGATCAGCTCCTTGTCGCCTCTAAATCCCCACAGACGGCGCCAATTGACAAGGTATTAACTTGTCAATGCCTACAAGTAGTAGACTAGGGTTTCGTTGGATGTAGAGGGCAAGTAGATCTCGAAGGTTTCAGCCGAAAAGTACTCGACGATGTAAAACTAGGGTTTGTGAGACAATGATTCGATCCCTTTCTTTGTCCCTCGACTCCCCCTTATATAGGAGGCGGAGCCGAGGGATTCATGATACACAAGTTTACAGAGTCCGGGAGGGTTTCTAACCCATCCCGCAAGATTACAAACAATGACTCCTATTACAACTCTAGCTTTCCTTAATAGTATCTTGGGCTTCCGAATCTTTTTATCCTTCGGGTTGTGGGCCTTCAGTAAACCCTGGGTACCATCTTCGGCAGGCCCATTGGGGATGCCTATGTCATCTGCCAAATCTCATAATCGAAAAATGCAGCTATTGCTAACAAAATCCTCACAGATTTTAGCTTCGCTACAGGTGAGAAAGTCTCATCGTAGTCAACACCTTGAATTTGTCGGAAACCCTTTGCGACAAGTCGAGCTTTATAGACAGTAATATTACCATCAGCATCTGTTTTTCTCTTGAAGATCCATTTATTCTCGACAGCCTTGCGGCTATCAGGTAAGTCTACCAAAGTCCACACTTTGTTATCATACATGGATCCCATTTCGGATTTCGTGGCTTCTTGCCATTTGTTGGAATCTGGGCTCATCATCGCTTCTTCATACGTCGCAGGGTCTTCATCATTGTTGTCCACAATCATGACATTTAGACAAGGATCATACCAATCAGGAGTGGCACGTTCCCTTGTCGATCTGCGATGTTCAGTAGCTATCTCGTTCGAAGTTTCATGATCTTTATCATTAGCTTCCTCTGTTGCCGGTGTAGGCGGTACAGGAACAACTTCCGGTACTGCGCTACTCTGATCTACGAGTGAAGATTCATCTATCTCATCGAGTTCTACTTTTCTTCCAGTCACTTCTTTAGTGAGAAATTCTTTCTCAAGAAAGGTTCCGTTCTTAGCAACAAAGATTTTGCCTTCGGATCTGTGATAGAAAGTGTACCCTATAGTTTCCTTAGGGTATCCTATGAAGATGCATTTCTCCGCTTTGGGTTCTAGCTTGTCCGGTTGTAACTTTTTTACATAGGCTTCGCAACACCAAACTTTAAGGAACGACAGACTTAGGTTTCTTATTAAACCATAATTCATACGGTGTCGTTTCAACGGATTTTGATGGTGCTCTATTTAAAGTGAATGCGGCTGTCTCTAATGCATAACTCCAAAATGATAAAGGCAAATCGGTAAGAGACATCATAGAACGAACCATATCTAAGAGAGTTCGATTACGACGTTCGGACACACCGTTTCGTTGAGGTGTTCCCGGCGGTGTCAATTGTGAAAGTATTCCGCATTTCTTTAAATGCATGCCAAACTCATAACTCAGATATTCACCTCCATGATCAGATCGTAGAAATTTAATCTTCTTGTTACGTTGATTTTCTACTTCACTTTGGAATTCCTTAAACTTCTCGAAAGTTTCGGTTTATGTTTCATGAAATAGATATACCCATATCTACTCAGATCATCTGTGAAGGTTAGAACATAACGATAACCACCGCGCGATGCTACACTCATTGGTCCGCACACATCGGTATGTATGATTTCCAATAAGTCAGTAGCTCGCTCCATAATACCAGAGAATGGAGTCTTAGTCATTTTTCCTATTAGACATGCTTTGCATCTATCAAGTGACTCAAAGTCAAGTGATTCAAGTAATCCATCAGTATGGAGTTTCTTCATGCGTTTCACTCCAATATGACCAAGACGATAGTGCCACATATAAGTAGAATTATCATTCAATTTAATTCGCTTAGGATCAATGTTATGAATATGTATATCACTACTATCGAGATCTAACAGAAATAAACCATTCTTTTCAGGTGCTCGACCATAAAAGATATTATTCATAAAAATAGAACAACCATTATTCTCGAGACTTGAATGAATAACCGTCTTGCATTAAACAAGATCCAGATATAATGTTCATGCTCAACGCGGGTACAAAATAACAATTATTGAGGTTTAAAACTAATCCCGAAGGTAGATGTAGAGGAAGTGTGCCGACAGACGATCACATCGACTTTGGATCCATTTCCAACGCGCATCGTCACTTCATCCTTTAATAGTCTTTGTTTATTCTTTAGTTCCTGTTTCGAGTTACAAATATGAGCAACCGAACCAAGTATCAAATACCCGGGTACTAGTACGAGAACCGATAAGATAAACATCTATAACATGTATATCAGATATACCTTCTCTTTCTTCTTCTTGACAAGGCCGCTCTTCGGATCCGCCAAATACTTGGAGCAATTACGCTTCCGGTGTCCCTTCTCCTTGCGGTAATAGCACTCGAGCATCGGGCTTAGGGCCGGTCTTAGGTTTCACGGGAGGCGTGGCAGCTTTCTTGCCACCCTTCTTGAATTTTCCCTTAGACTTGCCCTGTTTCTTGAACTCGGTGGTCTTGTTGACCATCAACACTTGGTGCTCTTTCTTGATCTCAATCTCATCAGATTTCAGCATGGCGAAGAGTTCGAGTAACTCTTTGTTCATGTTCCGCATATTGTAGTTCATCACAAAGTTCTTGTAACTAGGTGGCGAGTGATTGAAGGACACGATTAATCCCCGATCCGTTAGGAATCACTATTCCCGGATCATCGAGTTTCTTCGCATGCCCGGTCATGGCGAGCATGTGCTCACTAACGGAGCTGCCTTCTTCCATCATGCAGTTGAAGAAGTGTTTCGATGCTTCATAGCATTCCACGACCGCATGAGTTTCAAAGATAGCTTTCAGCTCATTGACCAACTCATGAGGATCGTGGTGCTCAAAACGTTTTTGAAGATCGGCTTCCAGACTGCATAGGATGGCACACTGAACTTGAGAGTACCGAGTTTTCCGAGTCTCGTAAACGAGTCTTTACTTCATCGGTTTCGGTTTACGCGGGAGGGTCACCTAGCGGTGCATCAAGCACATATTGCAGATTTCCGCCGGCGAGGAAGATCCTCACATGACGGAACCGGTCGGTGAAGTTGCTACCGTTGCTCTTAAGCTTTTCTTTCTCTAGGAACTGGTTAAAATTGATTGGGGACGCCATATCTACAACATATATTTGCAATAGTTTAGACTAATGTTTATGACAAATTGAGTTCAAATTTTAATTCAACAAAATTAAAAATCTAGGTGAACTCCCACTCAAAACAATATCCCTCGCATTGTCTTAGTGATCACACGAACCAAATCCACTACATCAAGCCCGATCATCACGAGACGAGATGTAACTTCAATGGCGAACACTCAAAGTGTTCATCATATCAATCATATGATTCATGCTCTACCTTTCGGTATCACGTGTTCCGAGACCATGTCTGTACATGCTAGGCTCGTCAAGGCCACCTTAGTATCCGCATGTGCAAAACTGGCTTGCACCCGTTGTATGCACTTGTTGATTCTATCACACCCAATCATCACGAGATGCTTCGAAACGACAAGTCTTGGCAACGGTGCTACTAAGGATGAACACTTTATTATCTTGATATTTTTTAGTGAGAGGGATCATCTTATAATGCTACCGTCGCGATCTAAGCAAAATAAGATGCATAAAAGGATTAACATCACATGCAGTTCATATGTGATATGATATGGCCCTTTTGTCTTTGCGCCTTTGATCTTCATCTCCAAAGCACGGACATGATCTCCATCATCAACGGGCATGATCTCCATCATCGTCGGCGTAGCGTCAAGGTCAATGGCGCCGTCTTCATGATTGTTCTCCCATGTAGCAACTATTACAACTTCTTTGAAATACTACTCAACATGAAATTTAAAGACAACCATAAGGCTCCTGCCGGTTGCCACAATACAATAATGATCATCTCATACATATTCATCATCACATTATGGCCATATCACATCACCAAACCACTGCAAAAACAAGTTAGACCTCTCTAATTTGGTTTGCATATTTTACGTGGTTTAGGGTTTTCGAGTAAGATCTAATCTACCTACGAACATGAACCACAACGGTGATACTAGTGTTGTCAATAGAAGAGTAAATTGAATCTTCACTATAGTAGGAGAGACGAGACACCCGCAAAGCCACTTATGCAATACAAGTTGCATGTCGAGCGTGGAGCAAATCTCATGAACGCGGTCATGTAAAGTTAGCCCGAGCCGCTTCATCCCACTATGCCACAAAGATGCAAAGTACTCAAACTAAAGACAACATAAGCATCAACGCCCACAAAACCATTGTGTTCTACTCGTGCAACCATCTATGCATAGACACGGCTCGATACCACTCGTAGGGATTCGTTGCATAGAAAACAAAAAATTTCCTACCGCGAGAACGCAATCCAAGCCAAGATGCAATCTAGAAGACGGGAGCAACGAGGAGATGATCGAGACTCACCCTTGAAGATTTCCAAAGCCTACAAGATGAGGCTCTTGTTGCTGCGGTAGACGATCACTTCCCGCTTTCAAAAGCGCGTAGAAGATCTTGATGGTGCCACAATCGGGCAGCACCTCCGTACTCGGTCACACATTCGGTGTTGATGAAGACGACGTCCTTCTCCCCGTTCCAGCGGGCAGCAGAAGTAGTAGCTCCTCCTTGAATCCGGCAGCACGACGGCATGGTGGCGGTGGCGATGGAGAACTCTGGCGGAGCTTCGCTAAGCGTTGCGGGAGAGGTGGAGGAGTGGGGCGGCTAGGGTTTGGGAGAGGGGGTGGCCGGCCTCCTTGGGGTGCGGCCAAGGTGGTGGTGTTGTGGTGGCCGGCCCCCTCCCCTTGGCCCCTCATTATATAGGTGGAACCCCCAAGTGTTGGACTACAAGTCTTCGAATAAGACCCCAACCAAAACCTTCCATGTTGTAGGGAAACCTACCCAAGGTGGGACTCCCACCTCAAGTGGGATTCCCACCCTTCCATGTGGGGGGGTGCCTGCCCCCTTGGTGGAGTCCACCTTGGACTCCCCCCTCTAGGGTTGGCCGGCCATGGGAGGTGGAGTCCCTCCGGGACTCCGCCTTCCAAAGTGATTTCTTCCGGACTTTTCTAGAACCTTCTAGAACCTTCCATAAATGCACCGGATCATTTCCAAACTTGGAATATGACTTCCTATATATGAATCTTATTCTCCGGACCATTCCGGAACTCCTCGTGATGTCCGGGATCCCATCCGAGACTCCGAACAAAACTTCGAACTCCATTCCATATTCAAGTTCTACTATTACAACATCAAACCTTAAGTGTGTCACCCTACGGTTCGTGAACTATGTGGACATGGGTGAGAACTCTCTCCGACCAATAACCAATAGCGGGATCTGGAGATCCATAATGGCTCCCACACATTCAACGATGACTTAGTGATCGAATGAACCATTCACATACGATACCAATTCCCTTTGTCACACGATATTTTACTTGTCCCAGGTTTGATCATCGGTATCACTCTATACCTTGTTCAACCTCGTCTCCTGACAAGTACTCTTTACTCGTACCGTGGTATGTGGTCTCTTATGAACTTATTCATATGCTTGCAAGACATTAGACGACATTCCACCGAGAGGGCCCGGAGTATATCTATCCGTCATCGGGATGGACAAATCCCACTGTTGATCCATATGCCTCAACTCATACTTTCCGGATACTTAATCCCACCTTTATAACCACCCATTTACGCGAGTGGCGTTTGATGTAATCAAAGTACCCGTTGCGGTCGAAACCCACCGGCGGGCGGCGACCGGCAACACCGTAGAGCCGGGAACAACTAGGGCTGCGGCTGGCCCCGGTCCCTCGGAGCGACGGCCCGCAAAGCCTCCCCGGTCACACGTCCGATGCTATCGCAAGGGCGTGCCACCTGACCTATACCCGGCCAGGAAGGTGTTGGATGATGCCTCGCTTAGTTTCCGCATGGCATACACGTAAACGTTAAATACGAGCCTCGATCGGCTCTCAGGTTATCCTGTGAATCGGCTCAAAGAGCCGATCCACCCATGATTCGTACGAGGTGCACGAATATATGGTGGTCCTGCTTGATCAAGATAAAGCTAAAACGATCTATGACGATTTAGGGTTTTCACCGCATAATCGAATCATCCTACTCACGATTGGGCCTCGCGCTCGCGCACGGTGATCGTAAGCCGATCCTAGACAAGGCCTAAAAACCAACACGAGGTTGACCCCCGGAACATCCTGTCTAGGGCTAGCAAATTACACCCTACACGCCGCTGGATCCTCCAACCCTTTGTAAGGCCTAACTAGTGCGGATATTAAACTAATCCTTGAAGAACAAGGAGCAACCGTAACAGATCGGATCTACTAAACAATGATCAAGCGGGGTGCCGCCCCTACACCTAAGATAGGTGTAAGGGCGGCTAGATGTGTAAGGGTTGCACTACGACAGCATATAATACGAAGAACAATGCTAACCCTAACACATCTAAGATAACTACGTTGCTCGCCATCAAAAAGGCTTCGACACGAGCAACGCATGAACAACGTGGGTAGGCTTGTGCTGCCTAGATCGCAAGATGCGATCTAGGCAGCATGGTGCTTACCGGAGAAACCCTCGAGACGAAGGAGTTGGCGATGCGCCGAGATTTGTTTGTGTTGAACGTTGGTTGTTGTTTATTCCATAAACCCTAGATACATATTTATAGTCCAAGGGACTTTCTAATTCAGGCGTGCACCTAACCGTGCACGGGTAAAACTCTAACTCCTAACCGACACGTAATCTAACATGTTACAGATATATGGGCAAGCTAGCCCAAACTTTGCATGTAAGGCCGATTCACATATTCCTTCTATATATATATTCTTCAAGCCCATCTTGATCGGATCTACTAAAATGACATTTCCAAAATCATTACGCTTTTCTTTCGTCGGGTCATGTCGTGGCAGAGCAGAGCTGCCGCAGAATCTTCCATCATTTCGCCGCGCCCCCTTGGCTACTCTGCAAAATCTTGACAGCCTCAGCATCACTCCCCGGAAACTGCAATAGCATTAAATTTCCACTAGGCTCCTCCTTTATTTAACCGTGCCGACTCGATTAGCCCTCTTCATCCTCTTCCTCTCGTTCTAGCTATCGGCACCAAAAAACCCTCTTCCCTGTAGCAATGTCTTCCTCTTCCTCTTCCCCCTCAGGCCTCCCCCTCCAACCGTCGCCGAAGAACAAGAATGAGGACGACCTCCACTCCGGGGCGAACCCCATCTCCTCCGATAAGGAGGAGAAAGAAGGAGAAGTAGAGAAGACCAAGGCCTCCCCCTCCACCAAGCTCCCTCCGAAGAAGCGCTCCCGCATGTGGGCGGACAGCGAGGACGAAGATGATGACGAAGAAAGAGGAGAGGAGGAGGAGGAAGATGATTCCTCCTCTTCCGCTGGGTACCCGCCGACGAAACGCTTCCGCTCTTGGGCGGACAGCGAGGATGATGATGATGACGAGGAAGACAAAGCTCCGACCAAAGGCTGGGGCAGCAGCGACAAGGAGCTTCCCGGGAGCAGCGCCGACGACATCGACGACGGCGATGATGAGGACAGCGACGACTAGTAGAGTAGGATTAGTAGTAGCAGTGCACTGGGCACCAGATCCCTCTTTTGAGAGCCATCGGCTCTTCCTTGTAAAGCTGCTCCTTTGAACTAATGAAAATTGTTCTCCCGATTTATCTTTCAATTAGTTCAATTTCAATCCTCCAGCTCGTCTCACCAAGGCCGATAGCAACGTATCAGACCCCTCCTCTTTTAGACGCCAATGAAGCCGGGCTTAGATATCGATTAGACCGCCAGTCAAGCATTTCTCAAATTCAGACTGTGATTCGATACTCCGCAAATCTATAGCCGATGACTGTTCATCGGCCATTTTTTGAGAATCCAGTCTTCCTCCCTTTCTTGTAGCAACAGGACGGTCCAGACCCTGTAAAAGACGACAGCCTCCCTTTCCAGCTCCCCTCCGTAACCTTAGCAGTCTTCCTCTGCAAGCAGATCAGCGTTTTTCGGAGAAGGCCGCGATACAGGGTCAGCCGATGCAACTCCAATCGGCTCCCGAAGAAATAAAGCATCCACCAAATTAGCTGCCCCCCGAGCCTTAATCAAGGCGAGAACATCAGCGAGGATGCACAGATCTAACAGGAAAGGCTTTGACTTCAGGTAATCTGGTAATCCGAGACAACCACCAGGAAGAGCCAGCCAAACTTGCCCCATCGATCAGCTTTTTCCGTTGAACGCCGGTGTCTTGCATGTCAAATTGATGTCACCGCTGAACTATCGCAAAGGGTTACCGAGGCTGCTCTCGTGGGTCTCGTGTAATTGTTCTAAAGTCGATGGTGGCGGCATCGGCTTTGTATCCTTAAGTCGACGTCTGCTGCATCGGCTGTGCTTAAATTTTTTTTGAATTTTTACGGCCGATTTATGTATCGGCCCCCATACTTGATACTCCTACTTCATATCCTCGTGTTTTATCCACCTAGGTGCCCCCCCCCCCGAGCTGATTCTGTCAAGAGAATTGATGGTATCGGCTCTTTAGGGATTCCCTGCCGGATCAAACGTTGAACCCGAGCGGAATGGATGGTGAGGATAATTTTGGCCGATTACTGGAATCGGCCTCCACGTTGCTTGTTCGATGAAGGTTTTGTAATGTCCCTCCACAAATTTTTGGGGCCGATCACAAGGATCAGCCTCGCCGCGTTTGCTCGTTGATTTGCTCCAGCTACACGGTTAGGCCAGTGGATACGACCAGCCTAACTTCATCCTCTGTCACACCGATGCGCTCTCTGTCGTCCACCTTGAGTGCATCGTTTAATCCTCGAGCAGTAAACTTCGTTGGGAGGATGAACACCATGTTTGTGCCAGCCGATGTCTCATCATCGGCTTTCCTTTGCTTGGGGCGCCACTCTTTTCTTTGTGGTCGACCTTCTTCGTCCAGGGTTCGCTGAATTTTGGCGGCCAGATCAGGCCGTGCCTTCCTCAACGTGTGCGGTATAATCTTTCGGCTTCCTACAACCCACGCGGACGCTGAACCCTTCTCTTCCGGGAACGGCTGAGCCCATCGGGGCACCACCTTGGCCGATGATACTTATCTTCTTCATCATCGTCCTCTAGTTCCTCGAGATCTTCCACCCGAGCGGACTCGAGCATGCTTGTTCCGAGGCGGGAGAGACCCTAGACGCTTGAACACGGACACGTTAGCTGCATCCTTCTTCCTTTGTTTACATTCGGGCAATTGCCGATTGTTGGCAATCGGCTCATTCCTGAATCCCAGCGAGTGTCCGAAGAAGGGGCAGTCCCGGTGCTCTATCCACGTCGTCTTGCTCCCTCGACTTTTCCTTGGCGTGGCGCTCATATCGCTCCTCGTCGTGATCATGCCGACAATGTCTCCTGTCGTCCCTAGCCAGACGATCTTTTTCATCATCGTCGCCGTATCGCCGGCGTTGGTCATACTGACTCACATACTTGTTGAGGAGGTGATCAGAGAGAGGTCGTTGATATCTTATGTTCTTCACTTCTCCCTCTGTGACGTAACGCTTGCCGTCTTGGCGGAGCCGATCGCGTGGAGCGGCTTCCTCTGTGTCTTTGCTATGAGAGCAGCTGCCCTCATCTCCGTCCTTACCAGAGTGGTGCCCAGGTCCCACCATGTTGATATTGAACAAGTGTCCTGGTTGGCCATGGGAGCGGGTTCTGTGGACAGAGCCGATGAGTTCGGCTTCGAGGACTGCCTTGATCCCGTCATGCTTCTTCTTGAGTTCGTCAGGCAGATCCTCGTACTTGACCGGAGTGCTTTCCGCCATCTCGGATGTAGACGGCGATGCGGTGGATGTCGAAGATTGTCCCACCGAGCGTGCCAGAATGTGTTGCGGTCAGAAACCCACCGGCGGGTAGCGACTGGCAACACCGTAGAGCCGGGAACAACTAGGGCTGCGGCTGGCCCCAGTCCCTCAGAGAGACGGCCCGCAAAGCCTCCTGGTCACACGTCCGATGCTATAGCAAGGGCGTGCCACCTGACCTATACCTGGCCAGGAAGGTGTTGGATGATGCCTCGCTTAGTTTCCTGCATGGCATACACGTAAACGTTAAATACGAGCCTCGATCGTCTCTGAGGTTATCCTGTGAATCGGCTCAAAGAGCCGATCCACCCATGATTCGTACGAGGTGCACGAATATATGGTGGTCCTGCTTGATCAAGATAAAGCTAAAACGATCTACGACGATTTAGGGTTTTCACCGCATAATCGGATCATCCTACTCACGATTGGGCCTCGCGCTCGCGCACGGTGATCGTAAGCCGATCCTAGACAAGGCCTAAAAACCAACACGAGGTTGACCCCCGGAACATCCTGTCTAGGGCTAGCAAATTACACCCTACACGCCGCTGGATCCTCCAACCCTTTGTGAGGCCTAACTAGTGCGGATATTAAACTAATCCTTGAAGAACAAGGAGCAACCGTAACGGATCGGATCTACTAAACAATGATCAAGCGGGGTGCCGCCCCTACACCTAAGATAGGTGTAAGGGCGGCTAGATGTGTAAGGGTTGCACTACGACGAGCATATGATACGAAGAACAATGCTAACCCTAACACATCTAAGATAACTACGTTGCTCGCCATCAAAAAGGCTTCAGCACGAGCAACGCATGAACAACGTGGGTAGGCTTGTGCTGCCTAGATCACAAGATGCGATCTAGGCAGCATGGTGCTTACCGGAGAAACCCTCGAGACGAAGGAGTTGGCGATGCGCCGAGATTTGTTTGTGTTGAACGTTGGTTGTTGTTTATTCCATAAACCCTAGATACATATTTATAGTCCAAGGGACTTTCTAATTCAGGCGTGCACCTAACCGTGCACGGGTAAAACTCTAACTCCTAACCGACACGTAATCTAACATGTTACAGATATATGGGCAAGCTAGCTCAAACTTTGCATGTAAGGCCGATTCACATATTCCTTATATATATATATATATATATATATATATATTCTTCAAGCTCATCTTGATCACGGCCTACCTCTGACTTGGTCAAATTCTGGTGATAACAGTACCTTTTCGGTATAAGTGATTTACATGATCTCATGGTCGAAAGGACTAGGTAACTATGTATCGAAAGCTTATAGCAAATAACTTAATGACGTGACCTTATGCTACGCTTAATTGGGTGTGTCCATTACATCATTCATATAATGATATAACTTTGTTATTAATAACATCCAATGTTCATGATTATGAAACTAATCATCTATTAATCAACAAGCTAGTTAAGAGGCTTACTAGGGACTCATTGTTGTTTACATATCACACATGTATCAATGTTTCGGTTAATACAATTATAGCATGGTATATAAACATTTATCATAAACACAAAGATATATAATAACCACTTTTATTATTACCTCTTGGGCATATCTCCAACAGGATTGTATATTGATTGTGATCCTATTGTGATCATGTAATCAGCCTATATATATGAGAATATGGGAGACCCCTCATTGTGTGGTCAATTCTCTCTCTCTCTCTCTCTCTCTCTCTCTCTCTCTCAATCTAACACTCCTTAATGTGAGTTCCCATTCTTCTGATGTTTTCAATTCTACTTCGTATATATTGTGTCTTAGAGAGACTTTTATGCATGGAGGGAAATATATTTGGACCAGTAAACATGTATCCCTACTTTAGAAAAGCTTGATAGAATGTTAATGTCTTCTTACTAGGGAAACATGATCTGTTTAGTATATGTGAGGAAATGTGTACGAGATACTTCTCATCACAATTCACTCATTCTGGTTACTGGTAATCGCCCCTGTTGCTAACAAATTGGGGTAATTTAGAATTTTAGATTTGATATATCTTGGATTAAAGAAAGAGTAGATCCTTCCCTCCAGTAAACATGTCCACCAATAATGATCCATTGACACCCTAAACACAATTAGTATATGGCAATAATAAAAGAAGAGGATGTGACTGAAAGAGGAGCTGGCTAATTTGAAGTTGTTAGGAGAGGAAGATGTATCGACTCCTGAGTTATATATGAGAAAAACGAAGATTATACTGTCGAATTGCATGGTTTCGATATTGATGAAAAAATGTAATGGCTACACAAATCCCATGAGAAATGGCTTTCACAAGGTGATCAAAACATGGCGTGTTTTCCTAAATTAGCTAATGGAGAAAAGAACTATTCTAGCCTTCAAATATGGAGGCATTAATATAGATGAGTTTGATTGTTTGCTGGATGGTGCAACACTATCACAAAAACCATTTAGCCCGCCCCTGGAAACTTGTTTCCTATTGCTTCTGTGGAAAGCCCGTAAAAAAATTCACCAAGGATGACAATGAAAATTTGTGCAGCCCGTTTCTGAAGGATTCAAAGAAAGGTATGTTGCAAGCAACTCTAGGAAGTGGCCACAACAATTGGAAATATGATCCGGAAGCATTTTCAAAGGCATTTTCTGAAATGGTGATCAAGGATGAGTTGCCATTTGCATTAGGTGAGAAGCCGGCTTTAAGAAGTTTGTTGGAATGGGGTCTGCAAAGTGTTATGACTTATGATAGTCACCATTGACAATGCAAGCGCAAATTATGGTTGCATTGTTCACTTGAGGAAGTGCTTGGTGGAAGCTAAGACTAGCACATCGAGTTGGAAGTTTCTCATATGATATGTGCGACACATCTTGTCAACCTCATTATACATGATGGGCTAAAAGAAGTTGATATTTCAATCAAGTGTGTGCGTGGTGTTGTGTGGTACATAAAAAATGGGACTTATCAGCCAACAAAATTCAAGGAGTTAGTTGTGGAAGAGCAAGTTGAAAGCAAGGCATTGTTGAACCTAGATGTATGCACTAGGTGGAACTCAACTTATGTAATGCTGCATGCTGCCATCATCTATGCTAAGGTGTTCAAAAGGTATTGTGAGGAATATGCATTGTATGCATTGGACTTGGCTGAAGAGAACGGAGGTGTTGGTTATCCAGATGAACGTGATTAGCAAAATGCCAAGAAAATGATTGATTTCCTTTGCTATTTTTATAATCTTATTTTTTGTGTGTCTGCCTCAATCCATGTGACCTCCAACAACTTATTGTTTGAGATTGGTAAGGTCCACATCTCGATTAAGGATTGGATGGCTAGTCCAGATCTATTGCAAGCTGCTATGGTAAAGCTGATGAAAGATAAGTTTGAAAAATATTGGGGGAGGTGGCATGAGGAGAAGGAGAAGAAGAAAGAGGATGACACAAGGCTGATTGCAAATGAAAGGGTTAAAGGGAAGAAGGATGATAAGGAGAATGAAAATATCAACTTTCTCATATGTGTAGCTACATCTTTTGGTCCGAGGTATAATCTATCTGATTATACCAAGATGGCTAGAGAGGAAATTTATGGTCTTGAGATGTGAGAGAAAGTCTAGGATGCTATTAACAAATGTGTTCGTGAGCTGTTTGAAGAATATAGGATGCAATCCTCCTCACCTGCAGCAGACGCACAATCAACTACCCAAGCACTAACAGAAGAACGATGAAGTATGATGAAGCAACTAATTACAAACAGATTGAGGCTAAGCAATAGTGCAAATGACGGTAGTAAATCTGAACTTGATAAATAATGTGAAACTTGACATCCTAGCATGGTGGAGCATGAACTCATCAAGGTTTCCAACCTTGGCAAAGATGGCTCATGATATCTTGGCTATTACCATCTCAACGGTGGCTTCTGCGTTTAGCACAAGTGGACGCATACTTGACAATTTCAGGACCTCTCTTACTCCTTACATGATACAAGCTATAGTTTGTACACAAGATTGGCGAAGACGGTCCACTGATCCCGTTGACATCCAGGAGATCTTAGAGGCATTAGAATAGCTAGAAAAAGATAACTTCCCTTACAATTGTTGCTGCTACAATCTACATTCTATTTATATGGTTGGTATTGCAATGATATTTACATATGTTTGCTCCACAATTGACATCTTCTTTACATAGACTCAGCCATGATATTTATATAGTACTGCTGTTGTTACAATCAACCATTTTGTTTATATACAATCAGCCATGTGTCCATGTAATTTGTTTACTTTTGCTGCTGCCATTTTTTATATACTTGACCTGCCAAAATCACCGTGTCTTTACTTCTACTGCCGCCATTTCCTATATACTTGACTTGCCACAATCAAGTCTATTACTTTTGCTGCTGCCACAATCAGGTGAATTTTTAAAAATAATACGAATTATTTTATAAAATGCGGAAGTATCACATATTTTCAAAAATTTGCAATAATGTGATCCCACCACCTGACTGATCGGCGCACCAGCTACCGACCATTCAGCGCAGCATGCGAGCCATTAGCAGCATTATCGCGGCAAGCAGCGCAAAAGCCGGGCAGCAGCATGCGCGCGCGAGCCTGCAGCACGCAGCAATCTGATGCATGCAGCTAGATTGGCCGATCGATTGACAACAAAATTGTGATTATATGATTAGTTTTGAGACATGAAAAGCCAGCATAAGTTTATCGATCATGTCACGACTACCTATATCTGTAGATTTAGGCATCTTCAACGGGGCGACACAAACGGATACTTGTTTGACGCGTTTTTGTTAACAAAAAAAAAATGCAAGTTGAGCTACCAACGACAGGCTGCGTGTATATGTATACATGAAGCTGGTCATTTGTTCGATCAGTTTAATACGTGCATATGCATGAAATCTAGAGAGTCCATGGATGTATCAAACATACATGCATGGCACGATCAGGCAGCTAGGATTAGCGCCTAAGCAAAAGGAAAGGAAGGCAACTAACTAGTATTTTGTATACAACTAAGAATACTACAGCGTATGTACGGTCCGTCCGGCCGGCCGGCGCGCGCGTGCTGCATATTGGATTCGTTAGCCGCAGCTAACAAAACGGAGGCGATAAGTATCGCAGGGGAGAACTAGCGCGTGGGACGATCAGATAAACATCTCCAGTCGAAACAAACTCCTAAGAGTCAGCGCTCGTCGCCATCCATTCGGTGTCGCCCGCTGCCTATAAAAGGCATGACCCAACGGAAAGTATCATGTGCACATGAGCACAAGTGCTCCTTGGACTTTTGGGTTTTTGAAAATTTTCAAAACCTCGCTCTTTTATATTTTCAAAATTTATGGCATTAAATATGTAGATAGATTTAGACACGAGGAGTGTAGTCAAAAAAGTCCCATTAAAAAATACTTTATATTTTGGAAAGTACAAAAAAGACAAATTGCTGACTATAAATAGTAGTAGAATAGTACGTATATTTTGTCAGTGTACTGTCAGAAATTTGTCTTTTTTGCATCTCCAAAAATATAACGAATTTTTTGACGAGACTTTTTTGATTCCAATCCTCGTATACACATGTATCTACATATTTAATATCATAATTTTTGAAAGCAGAGAAATATGAGAATCTGAAATTTTCAAAAATCCAAAAGTGAAGGGAGCACTGACTCCCATGTGCACAAAATCCTTGTCCATGACCCAAGCACAACTCAAGGGAGAAGAGGAGAAGGACCCGAAGACTCACGCACAGCTGTTGGCTTGGGGGAAGACACACGAAGACGGACGAAGAACTCTCTCAGAGGCGAGCTCTCACAACCGGAGGTGATCACACCACCCATCGGTTCGTCAACACCCACACATACACACAAGCCATCTTCCATTCCCCGTTCATCCATCAAACACACACACCAGCACCTACCCAAAACGCCATACACCACTCTTATACATCGACCAGGAGCAAGGAGGCCATGGAGGCGAAGCAAGCACTTCCCGATGGTAAGATGAAGATGAACGGTTGAATCTATGCTCATCTCTCTCTCCATTCCTCTTCCTCTCTCAAGCATACATGCACACATGCATCCCATGCCGTGACACGGAGTGGGTGTGCAACTTGCCGTCATGGGCGAATGAAGACGACGACGCTGGGTTGCCGGCGTGCACATCCCGGCTTCGTTCCCAACTCCGCCACAGCGACAACGACGCCCGCCATGAGGCTGCCGGCTGCTGCGCGGCGCCATCAACTCCATGGCACACGAGAGGCGCGGCGACGACGTCCGCGAGGAGGCTGCCGGCGTGCAGCACGGCGCCATCAACACACCCGCGAGGCGCGACGGCGACGACCTTGACGAGGCTGCCGGCGTGCAGCGCGGTGCTAACACCATGGCACCGGCGAGGCGCGACGACGACATCCGTGCCAGGGCTGCTGGCGTGCCGTCCGGCGCCATCTCCGTGGCACCGGCGAGGCGCGACGATGACGACCTTGACGAGGCTGCCGGCGTGCAGCGCGGCGTCAACGCCATGGCACCCGCGAGGCGCGACGACGACGTCCGCGACGAGGCTGCCGGCGTGTAGCGCGGCGCCGTTAACTCCATGGCACACGCGAGGCGCAACAACGACGTCCGCGAGGAGGCTGCCGGTGTGCCGCGGCGCCATCTTCATCACCATAAGCCGCGACGACGACGTCCGCGAGGAGGCTGCCGGCATGTTGCGCGGCGCCATCTTCATCACCATAAGCCGCGACGACGACGTCCGCGAGGAGGCTGCCGGCGTGTTGCGCGGCGCCATCTTAATCACCATAAGCCGCGGCGACGACGTCCGCGAGGAGGCTGCCGGCGTGCTGCGCGGCGCCATCAACACCACCACAAGCCGCAGCGACAAGGCTGCCGGCTGCTGCGCGGCGCCATCATCACCACATCTATGGGGCACAACGACAAGGCCCGGGGCTGCTGTCGGGCGGCGCGACACCATCTTCAACTCTACACCATGCCACCGATGACGACGTCGGGGCTGCCGGCGTACAGCCCGGGGCCATCCGCCGTGGCGAGGATGACGCCCATGAGGAGGCTGCCGGCGTACATCGTGGCGCCCTCTCCGCGACACCCACAAGGCGAGACGACGATGTCCGCGATGAGGCCGTCCGCATGTATCGCGGCGCCACCTCCACCACAGCCACGGGGCGCGACAACGACATCCGGGTCGGTGCTGCCGGTGTGCAACATAGACGCCGTCTCCAAACCTACGGCCCATGCCAGGGACGAGGGCGTCGAGACTGCCAGAGTGCAGCTCATTGCCGTCTTCATTGGAACGGACCAGACACGTCCGGACCGGTCCACTGACGGGCAGCGGCCATGATGCTGCCTGGAGGCGCAGCTCACGCACGGAAGGAAACGGCGTCAAGGGCGTTACTCGTTTTGGCAGCCGCAACTGTCATATTTGACAACTGTGTCTCTTCCAGTTAAATCCTATACAAGAATAAAATACAGAGAGCTAGATTCATGCGTATGCATGTACAAAGCATGCGTGCCTAGCGCGTACGGGTGCATCGGGTAGCCTCCACGCTGCTGTTCACGGCGGCCGATGCCAGGCATGCCGTTGAACCCACCCGTGGTCGTGCGATGGCGCTTAGCACGTACACAGGCAGCCGTTCACCAGGCGTCGGACATCTCCGACGCTCGCCACCAAAGCTGCATATGCTAGCTACGGTGACCACGATCACCACCGACCTGAGAGCAATTCTAGGCGAGCATCCGCTAGCCACACGGAGGTGGCTCTAGACGGGCGGCCGCACTCTCCGAGAAGCGACGATTCCTTCGCCGCACCATCGACTCCACTCCACCACGAGCCCGTGAGACGGCATCCTTGTCTATGCCGACAGCCATTAATTTGGCGTTGGTCCAAGATGAGGCGCTGACCACTTCGGACATGTCGACTTGCGCGTGTGCGTTGGTTACACACCGGCGCCGATCTCCATCGACAACTTACTCTCGCGAGGCATACCCCTTGCACACCCCGACGAGGCTGCTGGTCGTCGAGAAGTCCAGCTGAGCGGACCCATGCTACTTCAACTCCAACTACATCAACACCGTCAAGACCGACGAGGCGCGACGTCAAGGGCGGGCGTGGCCGAAGCAAAGGCCACGCTACTTGCGGCGCGTGTACCGACGAGGACACGGGCTCTGCCGCCGCCCACACACACCACCACCACATCATGCATGGAGAACGCGAAGCGAAGACGACGAAGACGACCACACGGCTTAATCGGAGGTGTCTCGCGGCGTAACCCGCGGGAGTAATTAACCGGGTGCCTTCCGAGGCCCCGGGAACCAGGAGATCGCAATCGCCATAGTCAGGCTGGCCGCGCAAGCGTGCCACGAAGCGCCTTCTGTATTCGGGAACTTGTACTTTATTTCTCCAAGAGAGATTAATGAAATGCATGCTTCCCTATCTTTTTCTTGTGTACTACGGTACACTGGCACGCCCGCACTTCTTTATTTTACCCCGGCGCATGAGAGAAACACGCTATCATCATCTCCCTCAACGTAGCGCATCTGTCCTTCACGGACGTTTTTCTCGTGTCAAACAATACTCATCGACCGTTTGCGTTCGCGCGGGCTTAAAATGCGCTAGGAATTAGGTCTAGCGGCTCGACGCATAGTGACCGGTTATCCACGGAGACGTAAACATATTTCCGTCTGGGATGCATCGCGGAGGACGGTGCACGGACGCACCAAGTGCCGCTCGCTTTTCCATCGGGCCCGTCTGGCAGCGAGCCATAGGGTTGTATCGAGCACATCGCTTCCGCGGCCGGCGGTCATTGCTTCCACGTCTGCGCCGCAGTCTTCACCATCAATGTCGCGGCTGCCTCAATACCTGGCACAGCTGGAACCTGACCGAGGACGATCCGAGGAGGCAGGCGGGCTTCCTCGCGACAAGGACTTCCCGTTTGACCGGCCACCGCCGCCTCGTTGTCGAACACGGCAGCCGCCTCATCGTGGGAGAGGTTCCCAATTGGTCGACCAGACACAGATGCTAAACGCCCTTTCGAGGCAAACGGGTTCGATGATGCGGACCACATCGACATGCCTATGTTCGGTATACTTTGGACACGTCGTACGTGTAATGACTATAGTTCTTTTGTAATTTATACTACTACATGTGTACCTGACTATAGTTCTTTTTCTGTCCGCAAAGACGATTTGCTCGCGACTAGGTCAGGAACTGCTACCCTGCGTTCACAGAGCAGTTTGACATGCTCGATGATAGGGCGGTGATCTGGGAGCCCTATACGGTGGCAACCGTGCATGCAAGATACCCCAGCGGGATCTCAATCCTCTGCTATAGACATTGTGCGTACTGGATGACACAGTCGAAGATCATCTTCGATGTGTCCGTGGAGGTAATGGCCCAGCAGAGGATCATGAGATAGTTCGGTTCTCGCCAGCTGGTCGATCCTCCTCCATCGATAGCACCTCATGGTAGCTAAGTGTGAGACGGCACGAAAAAGAGGGGTAGAAGCACCTGTGCAGCGAAATGTGTCAATCCCTGCTTTTTGTAGGCAAAAATCCGAGAGCGTGGCGGGAAAATATGGCAGGAGAGCTGTGGCGGGAGATCGGTGGCGGGAGAGGGGGAAAGTATGGCGGGAAAGCGATGGCGGGAAAAGAATGGGGAAGAAGTGCCAGGAGATATCGCTGGTACTACCCAAACTAAATGCATGCAAATCATCGGCTATTAGATGGCCGTTCGAACAAGCCGCAGCAGCCGACTCCCAGTCGGGCTACTAGTGACCGATCGGTCAGCTAATGACCGGCCGGGTCACACTTTTGGAATTTTTCGAAATCGCACGCTATTTTTGGTATTAAATAAACAATTCGTATTATTTAAAAAAAATCGCCGCCACAATCAACCGTGTACAAAGTTGATTGAAGAGTTTGGTGACAAAGGGAAAGGGAAGCGCAAGGCTGATTGTATTCTTGCTGATGCAACCCCAACCATTGGCAAGTCAAGCAAATCCAACAAATAAATGGTTGTCCGACAACTTCTACCATCTCTGTGTGCTTGTGATCTATGATGATTCAAGTTCTGGCCTTTGATTTTGAGAGTTTGATATTGAGACTTAATATTCGCTATCTCTATGAGTTGTGACTTTGAGAGTGAGATTGTAAGAACTAATGTTCCTTATTTGCTTTGAATTATGAACTATTACCTGCCTATTGCTGCTATTTTGTGATGCCAACACATATGATGTGCTGCTGCCATTTCTTGGCTTCTATTTGTGCTACAAATTGTCAAGTTAGATGATGCTACTTTGTGATGCCAACATGGCAACATGTATGATGTGGTGCTGCCATTTGTTGGCTGCCATTTGTGAAGTTAAATGCTGCTATATTTTGATCATCGTGTTATGCTGCCATTTTCTATATACTTAACCTGCAATTTCTTTTGTTTGTTCTATATGATCATGACCAAAAACAGGACAGAAAAGACCGAAGGCCGAATACAGAAAAACCGAAAAGACTGAAGATAATATGGTTAGCATTTTTAGATGACCGAAATTTTCAGTTACGAGAAAACCGGATCAAGCAAACCGAACAAACCAAACGCCCGGCCAAATATGCAGGACAAACAAACAATGTGAGCAAAAACTGCACCAAAACATATCGTGGACAATCAAACGAAACGTGGAAAGAAGTCCAAACCTATTCCCACTCAAGCAGGAGTTAACGGTTCAAAATCGGAAAAAGGTAAAAAGTCATCATAGATGTATTGGTGTCCTGATTTCTCCGCCATGAGATCGAGTCTGACCATGTCTTTGTTGATGTTTTATTTCCGACAGGAACAAACATACTCAAATGATTGGTTGGGCAAAAAGTTAGGAGCAGTACGTAGGAAACTGATACACAATTGAGAAATCGTTGTCAAATGAAAAAGAAAACCCATATCCATCAGTCACCCCCATCTCTTCTTTTGACCTTTAGCGCTCCTCGCCACGAGAAAAACAGGAGAGGTACTCATTTTCCGTATCAAAAATCTGAAGTAATTACGCCGCGCCTCGTCTTCGCTGTGTCGTCGTGTCCGCGCCCGCTACCGCAAGCAATGACGTCAACCAATCCGCCGTTGTTACCGCAAGCCATGACATCAATCCGACGGCGCACGTACCGTAGTAGTGCTAGTACAACACTGCTAGCTAGACGACCACCTCACGCCAAACCAAGCCTCACTATACATATTCTGCACTCCAGTGATTCTTCCACCAGTAGGCACCACCGCACCAGCTTGATAGGTTGAAGACGCGCGCGAAGGACTTCCAGCCAACGTGCATCCATGGCGCCGCAGCACTTCCTCATCGTCGTGTTTCCGGGGCAGGGCCACATTAACCCGGCGCGCGCCCTCGCAGAGCGCCTCGTGCGGGCCATGCCGGGCGCTCATGTCACGCTGTCTGCCGCTGTGTCCGCGCACCGGCTCATGTTCCCCTCGCTGGAGTATCCCGACGAGGAGGTGCACGATGGCGCGATCTCCTACATCCCCTACTCCGACGGCTACGACCGTGGCTTCCGCCTCTTTGCGGGCGACGGAGACGACGCGCGGAGGTACAGTGAGGCGTTCCCCCGGGTCGGCCGCGAGACCTTCTCGGCGGTGCTGGACCGCCTCGCGGCGCGGGGCCGGCCTGTGACGTTCGTCGTGTACGCCATGCTCATGTGGTGGGCCGCCGAAGTCGCCCGGGAGCGCGGCCTGCCACGCGCGCTCTACTGGAACCAGCCGGCCACCATGCTGGCCGTGTACTACCACTACTTGCATGGGTACAAGGGGATCGTGACGAAGCACGCCGCCGAGCCGGGGTTCATGGTGGCCATGCCAGGCCTCCCGCCGATGGCCATCCGCGATCTTCCGAGCTTCTTCACCAACCTTACGGACGGGAGGCTCGTTTCCTCGTTCGACAACATCCGCAAGACGTTCCAGCAGCTGGACCTGGACGCCGCCATCAGCTCCGGAGGAAGGAAACCCACGGTGCTCGTGAACACCGTCGAGGCGCTGGAGCTGGGCGCCCTCACGTCCGTCCCTGAACTGGACATGTTCCCCATCGGTCCAGCCGTCCTATCGCTCTTCGCTGGCGGCACGAGGAGTGGCATAGGCGCCGCTGTAGGAGATCTCTTCGAGCACGACGAAAAGGGTTACATGGAGTGGCTGGACACAAAGCCGGCGCGGTCAGTGGTGTATGTGTCGTTCGGCAGCATGTCGGCGGCGAGCAAACGGCAGAAGGAGGAGATGAAGCGTGGCCTCGCCGCGAGCGGCAAGTTCTACTTGTGGGTGGTGCGCAAGGACAGCAGAGACAACAATGACGACGACAGAGATGACGAGCGGAGTATGGTGGTGGAGTGGTGTGACCAGATGCGGGTACTGTCCCACCCGGCGGTTGGGTGCTTCATAACGCACTGCGGGTGGAACTCGACGCTCGAGAGCGTGGTGTGCGGCGCGCCGGTGGTGGGAGTACCGCAATGGTCCGACCAAGACACCAACACACGCCTCATCATTGAGTGGGGCATTGGTGTGCGCGCCACAATCGATGCTGATAGGTTTCTGGAGGCCAAGGAGCTCACGAGGTGCGTGGAAATGGTCATGGGTGATACAGATGAGGGTGTCGCCATACGGAGCAGCTCGATAGCATGGAAGGCGAAAGTGCAGGAGGCTATCAATGACGGCGGCTCGTCCGAGCATAATCTGAGGACTTTCCAGTACAAGTTCGCAAATGATGCTTAGAAGACGCAGCAACACCTGTTCGAATTGGACCTTATGTCTTTCTTTTTTTACCTATCCTGTTCCCATCAACTTTTTCTTAAAGTTTCTATTGTGATAAATTGAAAAATAATAATAAATAGGGTATGACTAGTTCTCAGTTGTCTCTGAACTAAGTTATGACCCTATTGAATTTTAGTTGCAACTCATGGTTAACACGAATCATGAAGCAAATCTATCGGTACGAAGACATTTTTCTAGTCGCAAGCCAACTTGCAACTTAAAAATCTCAATTATGACCCAACTTGCATTGCAACTCAAATTGATGAATCCAGATACAAATTTGATACTATAGGACTCAACTGAGAGGTAGCTGAAAACTAGCAAAACCGTAATAAATGTGCACATTAGCAAAACAAACAACTTTTGTTGAAAGCAAACATAACTCAATGAGCATATTAGTCCGCACTCTTTCATCACTTACAAGATAGTCCAAGAGTCTTTTGAAAGTAGGCAGATTTATTTTATAGTTTATCTTGTGAGATATGGATAAGAAATGCAACTAGGTAGGGGTGAGGTGCGTCTGCTCTACATGTAAATCTTCGAGTATAATTAGTACTCCGAATTTTTTTGTAATTCTCAGACATCCTTCATGGGATGGAGGGAGTACAAAAATTTTAAAATTGTGATATACTGATAAATAACAAGAGGTTATTTTAGATACATAAAATCATTCCAGCTCGTTTATTCTAGTGATCAAACGGTGCGTTTTTTAAGCATGTTTACATTATGCTTTTTTGCATGAGTAGTGATAGTATTTTAGTATTTTACAGCATTAGCGTGTACCTTTTATACGCGTGTCTCCACATGATCTCAAATTATGAAGGTATTGATGAATATATCATTTGAGTTGTTATATGGGACGTAAATATAATATTTTGAAGTGATAAAAGTCATTTGAATGATTTTTCACGCACCTGGGTGAAATGGTAATGCGAGAGGCAACTCCAGAAGGTTTAATGGCCAACGGTACGGGCAGGACCCGCCTGTACCACGCGCATGTACCATCAGATGTGCCAAAGATTTAGTAGACATAACATTTTGAACCTGCTTTGTATTGTCCACACCACGTGAGTGCGGATTTTCGTAATGTAGTAAGCCCCCCCCCCCCCCCCCCCCCCCCCCCGGCACTATCTGCACCACATATTTGTTGGAGATTTGTGCAAAGTCCAAGCAGTCAAAGGTTCTGGCACATTTGCATTTGAGTCCTCTAGAAAATTCGAAATCATCCCCAAACACACACTGGAGTATAAAAGCCAAACCTAACCCTAAATCCCCCCGCCCAGACCATTCCCTCCCCCAGCGCCACCGTCCCCGACATACTCAGCCCCGACCCGTCCCCTCTCCCAGTTCCTCTCCACCTTCCCGACCACCACAAGCAACGCGGCGGGCAGGCGGCTTCCCCGGCGGTGGCTCGAGCACGGCTTCCCCGGCGGTGGCGAGCATGGAGCTCCGGCGAGGAAGCCTCGCCGACGCACGGCGCTGCCCTCTGCCGACCTCGTCGCCACCTCTAGCCGGCCCTCTCCATCCCGCCACCGCCTCCTGCGCGCGGCAGCTCCGGCAGTCACCGCTGCATCGGCCGTGCCGCCGCTCGAGTGCCGCCGCCGGCGGACGGTCCGCCTCCTCGTGTCGCGCCACTGGCGTTGGACGGGCCGCGTCCTCGTCGCGCGCCACCGCGTGCCGTGGTCGAACACAGCCGGGCGTCATCCAGGCCTCCTGGATCCTGGAGATGAATTTTTTTTATTTCAGATTCTTCTATGTAACTTTTATGAAACTTGTATGGATTTTAGTCCTGTTTCTCGTTTTGGATTTAGTTTCTTGACATGTCCATGTTTCGTGTTGTATTTGCTTCGATAGCTACTAAAAATGTCTAATGTGTATGGAACTGTATGAATGCCCTCTGAATTTTGTATGAATCTATATGAATTGTGTTTGAATCCTTTGTTAAGGCATATTTTCCTGCGTATGAATTCTGTAGAAAATCTTCCAGATTTGAATCATGTACGAATATATGAATCCTAAGTGAATTGATCTAAAAAAAATAGTTGGCAGCCAAACATCTCACATTATTTGATACTTCGTTTTTAGAAAACTATAGTATTCTCGGAATATTTTCCCAAACAGTGAAAAATGGATCTCAAAATAACCACGGCTAATTTCCCCAAACTCTAATATATTTTCTATTATTTTCAAAATCTATTATGAACTTCTGCGGACTTGTGTATATTTCTCATAAAAACTCGTATGAAAAATGTTCATTATATGAAAGATTTTTTTTGGGGGAAATTTCTTTGATAGAAATAGTTTTAGGTGTTTAGAGAATATTATGTGAAAGAATATTATTGAATTATTTTGTGATGAAACATAAATGAAACTATGCATCAGCTGCATAATATGCATAATTGTATATAACTGCTATGGATTAAATGCATCTGAATATTATGAAAAAACTTTGGTTTATTTTCTGTCAAAAAAATTCTCCATAGGTGGTTGTGAGATGTGTGAGGGGGAGAGGGGGGAGTACTAGCTATGACATGTTTGAAATATGAAAAAAATAGGTGGCTTTCTGCAAAATAGAAATGGACTAAAGTTTGGAGGTGGGAGGGTCTTTTTGCAACCTTGCTAGCACGAATCTCCAAAAAATTAAGGGTAGAGATAGTGCCGGGGGCACTTCTTACATGAGGAGTTGCATTTTTTCACACCACATTGATCACCTGCATCATTTTTAGAGAGATATTTACTCTCCCTCGAATTTCCTATAGGATCATCCTCATCCATATTGTTACCATCCTCATTTCCTTCCTTATCATCCTCATGGTCATCATCCTCAGTATGATTGTTTTCGTCCATATCTGTATCCAACGTTTGTAATTCTTCACCATTCTCCACCACAAAACCAAGTTTGTAAAACCCCTTCTTGATATAGATGTGCATAGAAGGTGGAATCAAAGTATAATCAACGCAACCAATAAAAATTCTGAGAATACTATTTTTCCTTGTAAATGGCATGTCAACAGATTGAGTTCTGCCAAATAGAGACCCCATTCCCCATAAACCGAGAAAACCACCTCTTTCATCCTTACGGATGCCCGAGACTTGAACCCAAACCTCCGGTAGCATGTATAATTGGCCCTCTCATCAAAAGAGAGAATCACATTACTATTAGGAAAGTGATAAGTCCTAAAGTGTTTCAAACATCACACTTCGGTTTTGCTCGGAAACTTAACCTTGTAAATGTTATCACGATAATGAACAACCACTGAAAATTCTCAGAAGGTACTAACCACTTCATCTGATTAATTATCTCTTGTACTATCAGAATGCTCCCAAATACACTCACCTTTCCCAGTTTAGTGTTTTCCACCTTTGATTTATATGTCCCAGTTGATGGCATCTCAAAAAATATCGGTTTCTCATAAGCTAAACCATACATAGTAATTGTTGGCTTTGGTGCAGAAAGTAAGTGGCAGGTTGCCGACTCATGTTGTAATGACTCACAGTGATGCCAACGCAAGCAGTGCGTTCTTGGCGGCCTTTGTTTGCCAGCCGACTATGATGGCTATCTGGTGGCCATTGTCGTCGGAAATCGATTTGTGATGTTTTTTCTACCTACGTTTGGAAGCCTTATGCAGAGCTTCCAATGGTGTTCCTCGTTGTCTCGGTGGCCGGAGCTCTCTCTCCCTCACATGCGGTGGAGGACCTGATTGCGTTTCATTGTTCATCATCCTGCATGAAAAAGTTAGGGTTGCGGCACCGTTGGTGTAACTAGCTTCTCTTTTTATGGTTTTTTCAAAATTATTGAATTTACTCTTTTGGAGACCTTGTACCATGTTGGAACGGCTGAGTGCATCTTAACTATGTAATAAAACACCCTTTATCGAAAAATGAAAAAGTTACGGATTGTTTTGCTGTTTTTCATGTTCTTGATGTCCCTCTTGTAATCTGTGACTGCCGCTTTGGAATATAATGGTATCAAGGCCTTCGGGCCTCTCCTTGTTCATTTTTTTTGGCGAAGTATAGCACGTTAATTGGGGCTTGAGTGGGACGCAGATGACCGGCTAGGAGGCGCTGGGGAGCCTCAGCCTCTAGTGATCTCAATGCGACGACGCACTTATCCTATTACATCACTAGACGGCCACTTCGAGCCAAACCAAGCCTGACTACATATTGAAATGCGGTGGTGTTTCCAGCGGTGGCAGGCTGGCAGCGGGCAGATGACTTGGTAGGTTGAAGACGCGAAGGACTCCAATCCAGACATCCAGCCAGCGTGTGCATCCATGGCGCCGCAGCACTTCCTCGTCGTCGCGTTCCCGGGACAGGGCCACATCAACCCAGCACGCGCGCTCGCAGAGCGCCTCGTGCGGGCCATGCCCGGCGCTCGTGTGACGCTGTCTGCCGCCGTGTCCGCGCACCGGCTCATGTTCCCCTCGCTCGCGTCCCCGGACGAGGAGGTCCACGACGGCGCCATCTCCTACGTCCCCTACTCCGACGGCTACGACCGCGGCTTCCACCTCTTCGCCGGCGACGGGGACGACGCCCGGAGGTACTGTGAGGCGTTTGGCCGCGTCGGCCCCGACACCTTATCGGCGGTGCAGACCGCCTCGCGGCGCGGGGCCAGCCCGTGACGTGCGTCCTGTACACCATGCTCATGTGGTGGACCGCCGAGGTCGCCCGCAAGCGCGGTCTACCACGCGCGCTGTACTGGAACCAGCCGGCCACCATGCTGGCCGTGTACTGGCACTACTTCCACGGCTACGAGAGGATCGTGACGGAGCACGCCGCCGAGCCAGGGTTCACGGTGGCCATGCCAGGTCTCCCGCCGATGGCTATCCGCGACCTCCCAAGCTTCTTCACCGACCTAACGGACGGGAGGATCGTTGCGGCGTTCGGCAACATCCGTAGGACGTTCCAACAGCTGGAGCTGGACGTCGACATCAGCACAGGAGGAAGGAAACCCATGGTGCTCGTGAACACCGTCGAGGCGCTGGAGGTTGGCGCCCTCGCGTCCGTCCCTGAACTGGACATGTTCCCCATCGGTCCAGCCGTCCTATCACTCTTCACCGACGACACTAGGAGTGGCACAAACACCGTCGTGGGAGATCTCTTTGATCACGACGAAAAGGGTTACATGGAGTGGCTGGACACGAAGCCGGCGCGGTCAGTGGTGTACATGTCGTTTGGGAGCCTCGCCGCGACCACCAAGCAACAGAAGGAAGAGATGAAGCGTGGCCTCGCCGCGAGCGGCCGGTCGTACTTGCAGGTGGTGCGAAAGGACAACAGAGACACTGACGACGACGATGATGACGACGATGACGACCAGAGCATGGTGGTGGAGTGGTGCGATCAGGTGCGGGTACTGTCGCACCCGGCAGTTGGGTGCTTTGTAACGCACTGCGGGTGGAACTCGACGCTGGAGAGCGTGGCGTGTGGCGTGCCGGTGGTGGCAGTGCCGCAATGGTCCGACCAGGACACCAACGCGCGCCTCGTTGTTGAGTGGGGCATTGGTGTGCGCGCCGCAATCCACGCGGACAGGTTTCTGGACGCCGAGGAGCTCACGAGGTGCGTGGATATGGTCATGGGTGATACAGAGGAGGGTGCCGCCATACGGAGCAGCTCGATAACATGGAAGGCGAAAGTGCACGAGGCTATCAGGGACGGCGGTTCGTCGAAGCTTAATCTGATGACTTTCCAGAAGCAGTTTGCAAATGATGCTTAGAAGGAGGGCCTTGCTGCTGTGTTGTTTCTTTTTTCACCAGCCCTGTTCTCATGTTTTTTTTCTTTAAAATAATCAGTTGTCATAAATTGAAGAATACATGTAACTAAAACAAAGAACTTCTGTTGGAAGCAAACATAACCCAACGATCATATTAGTCCGCACGTCTTTCGTCACCAACAAGGTAATCCTTGAATGTGAGTGCTTTAAACACAGACAGACTTATGTTACAGTCTATGTTGTGAGATAAGGACAAGAATTGTAACTGGGGTTCGATTGTGGTTTATGCAGAAATGTCTTTCTCCCATGCACGGGACACTCATGCATGTGGTTGTCGTTCGATTTGCTTTGTTTCCTGTTTCAAGATTGTGTTACAAATAACATTAAATTTTATTATGTTTTGAAAATCTAAACACACTGATTCTCGACGAAATCTAATGTTTTCCTGGATGGGAGAATCGCCACTTTCGTGGTTTATGGTGTTGTTGGGGTGATGTGTGAGTCGGGGGGGGGGGGAATAAAACATGTAGCCCCTGCTTTAGAAAAGCATAATGTCTTTTAAGTAGGAAGACATGATTTATTTAGTATCTGTGAGGAAATGTGTAATAGATACTTCTCATCACAATTCACTCATTCTGTTTACTAGCTAACAAATTAGGGTAATTTAGATTTGATATATCCTGGCTTAAAGAAAGAGGAGATCCTCCCCTCCAGTAAACATGTCCACCAAACGTGACTGAAAGAGGAGCTGGCTAATTTGGACTTGTTAGAGCATCTCCACCGGCGTCCCCCATAGCGGCCCCGATAGCGATTTGGGGGCCGATAGCGAAAATGGGCACACACCGGCGCACTCCAAATAGCGCCAGCAGTTTTCCGAGCCCAGAAGCACCGGCAACCCTGTGCCGGCCCCTTGGCCAAGGGTGCGAATCGGGCGCGCCGGCGCCTCGCTAGGCTGAAAATTTTGGGCGTGGAAGCCGCCTGTCAGCCACACATCCCCAAATTATACATCTTCTCCACCAAAACCCCGTTCCCTTCGCCGCTCATTTCCCCCGCCCGCCGCTCCATCTCCCATCCAGCCTCCACCCCCAAAAACCCTCGCCGTCGCCATGCCACCGAAGAGAAAGGCTCCAGCGAAGGTGACGCCGAAGCCGCGCACCGTCGCGCCGAAGGAGAAGCCGCCGAACATGTCGCAGGAGGAGTGGGACAAGGAGATGGAACTGTAGGATAACGTTGCATAGAAAACAAAAATTTTCCTACCGCGAACACGCAATCCAAGCCAAGATGCAATCTAGAAGATGGTAGCAACGAGGGGGTATCGAGTCTCACCCTTGAAGAGATTCCAAAGCCTACAAGATGAGGCTCTTGTTGCTGCGGTAGACGTTCACTTGCCGCTTGCAAAAGCGCGTAGAAGATCTTGATCACGATCGCTTCCGCGCCACGAACGGGCAGCACCTCCGTACTTGGTCACACGTTCGGTTGTTGATGAAGACGACGTCCACCTCCCCGCTCCAGGCGGGCAGCGGAAGTAGTAGCTCCTCTTGAATTCGACAAGCACGACGGCGTGGTGTCGGTGGTGGTGGAGAAATCCGGCGGAGCTTCGCTTAAGCGTGCGGGATGTGGTGGAGGAGAGAGACCGCTAGGGTTTGGGGAGAGAGGGGGTTGGGCGCCGGCCCTCTAAGGGGTGCGGCCAAGGCTGAGGCTTGAAGTGGTCAGCCCCCTCTCCTATGCCCCTCATTATATAGGTGGAAGCACCAAGAGTTCTAGTCCAAGTCTTCGAATAAGACCCCAACACTAAAACCTCCCATATGTGGGAAACCTACTCAAGGAGGGAGCCCTACCCAAGGTGGGACTCCACCTTTCCTTGAGGTGGGTTGGCCGGCCACCCTAGGGGAGTCCACCTTGGACTCCTCCCCTTTAGGGTTGGCTGGTCATGCAAGGTGGAGTCCCTCCGGGACTCTACTTTCCATGGTGATTTCTTCCGGACTTTTCTAGAACCTTCTAGAACCTGCCATAAATGCACCGGATCATTTCCAAACTTGGAATATGACTTCCTATATATGAATCTTATTCTCCGGACCATTCGGAACTCCTCGTGACGTCCGGGATCTTATCCGGGACTCCGAACAAATATTCGAACTCCATTCCATATTCAAGTTCTACCATTTCAACATCCAACTTTAAGTGTGTCACCCTACGGTTCGTGAACTATGCGGACATGGTTGAGTACTCACTCCGACCAATAACCAATAGCGGGATCTGGAGATCCATAATGGCTCCCACATATTCAACGATGACTTTAGTGATCGAATG
Organism: Lolium rigidum; assembly: GCF_022539505.1. Classification (NCBI taxonomy): domain Eukaryota; kingdom Viridiplantae; phylum Streptophyta; class Magnoliopsida; order Poales; family Poaceae; genus Lolium; species Lolium rigidum. The sequence goes on from NC_061509.1 coordinate 74,825,161, forward strand.
AACCATTCATATACGATACCAATTCCCTTTGTCACGCGATATTTTACTTGTCCGAGGTTTGATCTTCGGTATCACTCTATACCTTGTTCAACCTCGTCTCCTGACAAGTACTCTTTACTCGTACCGTGGTATGTGGTCTCTTATGAACTTATTCATATGCTTGCAAGACATTAGACGACATTCCACCGAGAGGGCCCAGAGTATATCTATCCGTCATCGGGATGGACAAATCCCACTCGTTGATCCATATGCCTCAACTCATACTTTCCGGATACTTAATCCCACCTTTATAACCACCCATTTACGCAGAGGGCGTTTGATGTAATCAAAGTACCTTTCCGGTATAAGTGATTTACATGATCTCATGGTCATAAGGACTAGGTAACTATGTATCGAAAGCTTATAGCAAATAACTTAATGACGAGATCTTATGCTACGCTTAATTGGGTGTGTCCATTACATCATTCATACAATGATATAACCTTGTTATTAATAACATCCAATGTTCATGATTATGAAACTAATCATCCATTAATCAACAAGCTAGTTAAGAGGCATACTAGGGACTCTTTGTTTGTCTACATATCACACATGTACTAATGTTTCGGTTAATACAATTATAGCATGATATATAAACATTTATCATAAACACAAAGATATAAATAATAACCACTTTATTATTGCCTCTAGGGCATATCTCCTTCAATCTCCCACTTGCACTAGAGTCAATAATCTAGTTTACATTTGTAAAGATATAACACCTTGGCCTTATGGTGCTTTATCATGTATTGCTCACGGGAGAGGTTTTTAGTCAACGGATCTGACATGCTCAGAAACGTATGTATTTTGTAATTCATTTGCGTCTCAATGCATCACTCATTTCCAAATGAGTCGGCATTAAATATGTTTGGTCTTTTGGTGGAACCTTAATTCCGCGGTCTGAAATATGTCACTAATATTGTCACACACAATATAGCTTCAAAGTTCTGACTCTGTCGGAACTACACCAAGTTCTCAAAGAACCTCTTGACTTAACATCCTTTGTCTTTGTCAAAACAATGACATACTCTGCCTTCTTTTGTAGAATCCGTCACAATATTTAGAACTCTTCTAAATCTAGCATAGAATACTTCTAGCTCATTGTGCTACCTTTTAAACAACACTTAGTCTAATTTGAGATTGAAATTATATTTTATATGTGACAAAATCAATATCGGTGTAACACCTTACAGCGATTTGTTTGTCATTTCCTCATACAAAACTATATATATATATCCTTAGTTCTTCTAAAGTACTCAAGGATATTCTTACTTGTCAGTCCAATGATCATCATATGAATCATTCTGGTATATGCTCATAACACTTTATAGCACATGACATCTGATTGTGTACATATTATTCGTGATCTATAATCACTCATGTGTTTTTACTCATTGAGTGTCGAATACATTCAAGTCTTGCTAAAACTTAACATGACAAGAACATTTTCTTAATATTTATATATTGAACTACTTCAATATCCATTCTATGTACTTTGACTTAAACTTATTATGTGTTTCAATCTATCTTCATAGATCTTGACACTAAATATGTTTCAGTCCATATCCTTTCATTGAAATTAATTTCTCAATGAAACCTTTTAATCAAGTATATAATTACATCATTTATAACCAACTATATGTCACCTACATAAAGTATTATAAATATGTCTCAAGCACTCCCACTTAATTTCTTGCAAATACAAGCCTCTTCATCGTCTCTTGATGAAATCAAAAACTCTTTGACTATTTCATCTCGGTGAAGATTCCAACTCCGCAATACTCACTTCATCCAATTGAAGTTTGTATACCTATCTAGTATTCTAATGGACAGGCAAAACTCTTGGTTGTATTTTGTATACACCTTTAATACATACTTCTGATAAGTAATGTATTTTGCCATCCTACTAGCATATCTCATAAAAGAAATATGTAGTGATTACTAGAATAATCCACATAGACTATAAGCATTGCTACGGAAGATCTAATCTTATCGTAGTCAACTCTTTGAACTTTGTCGTAAACAATTTTTCGACAAGTCGAGCTTCTTTAAGGATATTTCATCCAAGTCTATAGATCCATTTACTTTCAAAAAGTATTCATCTATTATGGATTTCATGGCGTATGGCCATTTTAACGGAGTCAGGGCCCATCATAACTTCTTTGTTTGTAGTTGGTTTATCATTATTCAAAATCAATCCTTTGTTCACAAATCATTTATTTGATCACAAAGTAAACCATACCTACAAGGTTCAATATGTACTTCGATCTCCATGGCTAAAACACTTTGTAGTCATGGGAGCCATGATCGTCGTGGCCGCTTCGAAACAAATTCCGATGTCTGCGCTACTCTGATCATTATGCTCAAGTTCATAAACCTTATCAAATTATATTGTCCTCCCACTCAAATACTTCACTAGAAACAATTTCTCGGAAATAAGAAACATTGACAAACACTTTTGTCTTTGTCTCGTGGGAAGAATTCCCAATCAAATCTCTCGGGATAACCAACAAAGACATTCATCCGATTTTGGTTGTAAACTCTTAGACCAAAATTTAAAGAAAGACTATTAGGGTTTATACCCATACCATAACTCGTATGGTGTCATTTCAACGGATCATGATGATGCTCTATTCAGTGTAAAAGCGGTAGTCACTAAAGCATAATCCACAAAAATATAATGGCATTAATATTTTATCTCATCATTGACCCAACTAGGTTTGGATACATCTCTCGGATACTTCATCATCACTATGATACTCCAAGAAATGTGAGTTGTAGAACAATTTCATAACTCTCTTAGATGTTCGCTAAAACTAGTAATTCAAATATTTCCACTATGATCCAATCATAGATATTTGACTTTTCTATTACGATGATTTCTACTTCATGCTGAAATTTATTTGAATCCATTCAAATGTTTCAAACTTCTTCCTTATCGAATATATCCACATATATATACTCAATTCATTGTTTGAAGTTTTCATGAAGTATAAGAATCTCCCGCACACAACTATGCCCAGTGATCCATATACATCATCATGTATGTTTCCACTAAGTTATTTGCCCGTTCAAAACTTGGCCTATGAACGGTATTTTAGTCATTCTCTTTTAGAAAAGATTTGCAAGCGCCAAACGATTCAAAAAATCAAATGACTCCAAAAATCCATTTGCATGGAGTTTCTTCATGCGTTCCTTTCCAACATGACCTAAATGGCGGTTCCACAAATAAGTGGAATTCAAATCATTTGCCTTATGGCATTTTAGCGTCGTTGTTATGTATGTGTGTTTCACCATTAAGATTTATAATAACTTATCCATCGTACATGGAGTAATGTCATAATTTAAACAACTCATTGTTTTCATTTGACCAGAGCAAAATAACAATTATTAAGTTCTTTATTATAAATTCTAAGGGCTAGATAGAATGCCAACGATGAACATAATAACACTTTATTTTTGTTCCAGGCGTGCATTCCTATCATATTCCTTGTCTATCACTTAGGCCATTGAATTCTTGTATTGCGTTGTTTTTGTATGACACTTCATACCAACCAATATAGTACTAATACCCAAGAATTTCATAGTGTGACCTAACTAGGAATATAATCATAACATGTATATCATTTATATACACCCGAGCTAGACTTTCTAGTCTTTTCTTTCTTTACGCCAAAATATCTTTTGCAGTTTCTCTTTTAGCTTTCCTCATTATTCGTAAAAACACTTCAACATTAATAACTTCTAGGTTTGTTGGTCTCGATACCAATAACCTTGAGGTTCTTATTTTGAAGTTGATCATCATATGACAAGTGTTCCGGATTTCACTATTAGTAACCTTGTAATATGATGAACAATTTCACTCATAATTTTATCCATCATATCATGACGACTTTCTGAGACCATGTCTGTACAATCTAGGCTCGTAAAGTTTTAACCTTGGCATTTGCATGTGCAAATCTAGCTTGCACCCGTTGTATGCACACGTAGAATCTATCACACCCGATCATCACGTGATGCTTCGAAACGATGAGTCTTAGCAACGGTGCATATTAAGGATGGTCACTTCATGGATATGCGAATATCGTTAGTGCCCCAATAGTTGGAGGATTGTGACGCCTTGCATCTTCAACCTTCGTACATTCCCATAAAACTTATGAGTTCATGTAGTCTCACCAAATTATATTCTATCATCTTGCAATAAGGTCTTAGATATCACATATATCTCATACCTTGATTATTTCTGAAAACTAAATTTTCAGCTCCTTACTTTTCAAACAGATTTGAACTTCAAGTTTCACGGAGACAAGATAACTTTTGGTACTAATTGAAACCATAGCTCTTTGAATCAACAATGTGAGGTTTACTAAAAGTTTGCAATAGGACTTAATCAATTCTTGATTCTTTAACAATACGGTACCAATCCGTAAAGTTTCTTGTCAGATTTTAACAAGTATTTCTATCTCAATTAAAAGACTAGCGCATGGTAGAAAACGGATGCCAATACTACAAAATTAATTCAAAATACTACTCGGACTATGTTTATGATAATTAGTTCATGTTTTAATCTAATTACTAATGAACTCCCACTTAATACAACATCCCTCATAGTTGTTAAGTGGTACACGATCCAAATCCACTACACCAAAACCGATCATCACGTGAGATGATGTAGCTTCAATAGTGAACATCAAAATGTTGATCATATCATCCATATGACTCGTGTTCAACCTTTCGGTTTCCGTTGTCCCGAGGCCATGTCCGTACATGCTAGGCTCGTCAAGCAAACCCAAGTATTCCGCGTGTGCAACATGGCTTACACCCGTTGTATGTGAACGTTGAGTCTATCACATCCGATCATCACGAGATGCTTCGAAACGACGAACTGTACAACGGTGCATACTAGGGGAGAACACTTTATTATCTTGATATTAAAGTGAGGGATCATCTTATAATGCTACCGTCGCGATCTAAGCAAAATAAGATGCATAAAAGGATTAACATCACATGCAGTTCATATGTGATATGATATGGCCCTTTTGTCTTTGCGCCTTCGATCTTCATCTCTAAAGCACGGACATGATATCCATCATCAACGGGCATGATCTCCATCATCGGCGTAGCGTCAAGGTTCATGGCGCCGTCTTCATGGTTGTTCACCTCATGTAGCAACTATTACAACTACTTTGAAATACTACTCAACATGAAATTAAAGACAACCATAAGGCTCCTGCCGGTTGCCACAATACAATAATGATCATCTCATACATATTCATCATCACATTATGGCCATATCACATCACCAAACCCCGCAAAAACAAGTTAGACGTCTCTAATTTGGTTTGCATATTTTACGTGGTTTAGGGTTTTCGAGTAAGATCTAATCTACCTACGAACATGAACCACAACGGTGATACTAGTGTTGTCAATAGAAGAGTAAATTGAATCTTCACTATAGTAGGAGAGACAGACACCCGCAAAGCCTCTTATGCAATACAAGTTGCATGTCGAACGAGGAACAAGTCTCATGAACGCGGTCATGTAAAGTTAGTCCGAGCCGCTTCATCCTACTATGCCACAAAGATGCAAAGTACTCAAACTAAAGATAACAAGAGCATCAACGCCCACAAAACCATTGTGTTCTACTCGTGCAACCATCTATGCATAGACACGGCTCTGATACCACCGTAGGATAACGTTGCATAGAAAACAAAAATTTTCCTACCGCGAACACGCAATCCAAGCCAAGATGCAATCTAGAAGATGGTAGCAACGAGGGGGTATCGAGTCTCACCCTTGAAGAGATTCCAAAGCCTACAAGATGAGGCTCTTGTTTCTGCGGTAGACGTTCACTTGCCGCTTGCAAAAGCGCGTAGAAGATCTTGATCACGATCGCTTCCGGCGCCACGAACGGGCAGCACCTCCGTACTTGGTCACACGTTCGGTTGTTGATGAAGACGACATCCACCTCCCCGTTCCAGCGGGCAGCGGAAGTAGTAGCTCCTCTTGAATCCGACGACACGACGGCGTGGTGTCGGTGGTGGTGGAGAAATCCGGCGGAGCTTCGCTTAAGCGTGCGGGATGTGGTGGAGGAGAGAGACCGCTAGGGTTTGGGGAGAGAGGGGGTTGGGCGCCGGCCCTCTAAGGGGTGCGGCCAAGGCTGAGGCTTGAAGTGGTCAGCCCCTCTCCTATGCCCCTCATTATATAGGTGGAAGCACCAAGAGTTCTAGTCCAAGTCTTCGAATAAGACCCCAACACTAAAACCTCCCATATGTGGGAAACCTACTCAAGTAGGGAGTCCTACCCAAGGTGGGACTCCACCTTTCCTTGAGGTGGGTTGGCCGGCCACCCTAGGGGAGTCCACCTTGGACTCCTCCCCTTTAGGGTTGGCTGGTCATGCAAGGTGGAGTCCCTCCGGGACTCTACTTTCCATGGTGATTTCTTCCGGACTTTTCTAGAACCTTCTAGAACCTGCCATAAATGCTACCGGATCATTTCCAAACTTGGAATATGACTTCCTATATATGAATCTTATTCTCCGGACCATTCCGGAACTCCTCGTGATGTCCGGGATCTCATCCAGGACTCCGAACAAATATTCGAACTCCATTCCATATTCAAGTTCTACCATTTCAACATCCAACTTTAAGTGTGTCACCCTACGGTTCGTGAACTATGCGGACATGGTTGAGTACTCACTCCGACCAATAACCAATAGCGGGATCTGGAGATCCATAATGGCTCCCACATATTCAACGATGACTTTAGTGATCGAATGAACCATTCATATACGATACCAATTCCCTTTGTCACGCGATATTTTACTTGTCCGAGGTTTGATCTTCGGTATCACTCTATACCTTGTTCAACCTCGTCTCTCGACAAGTACTCTTTACTCGTACCGTGGTATGTGGTCTCTTATGAACTTATTCATATGCTTGCAAGACATTAGACGACATTCCACCGAGAGGGCCCGGAGTATATCTATCCGTCATCGGGATGGACAAATCCCACCGTTGATCCATATGCCTCAACTCATACTTTCCGGATACTTAATCCCACCTTTATAACCACCCATTTACGCAAGTGGCGTTTGATGTAATCAAAGTACCTTTCCGGTATAAGTGATTTACATGATCTCATGGTCATAAGGACTAGGTAACTATGTATCGAAAGCTTATAGCAAATAACTTAATGACGAGATCTTATGCTACGCTTAATTGGGTGTGTCCATTACATCATTCATACAATGATATAACCTTGTTATTAATAACATCCAATGTTCATGATTATGAAACTAATCAATCATTAATCAACAAGCTAGTTAAGAGGCATACTAGGGACTCTTTGTTTGTCTACATATCACACATGTACTAATGTTTCGGTTAATACAATTATAGCATGATATATAAACATTTATCATAAACACAAAGATATAAATAATAACCACTTTATTTTTGCCTCTAGGGCATATCTCCTTCAGGAACACCGCTCCTTCATAACGGCCGACCGCAGAAGGCGCCGCATCGCCGCTATCGACGCAACGAAAGCGGCGTCCACTGCGGAAGCGTGCCTCAGCCTGGAGAGCGTGGCGTGCGGTGTGCCGGTGGTGGCAGTGCCGCAGTGGTCCGACCAGGACACCAATGCGCGCCTCGTTGTCGAGTGGGGCATTGGTGTGCGCACCGCAATCGACACAGACAGGTTTCTGGACGCCAAGGAGCTCACGAGGTGCATGGAAATGGTCATGGGTGATACAGAGGAGGGTGCCGCCATACGGAGCAGCTCGATAGCATGGAAGGCGAAAGTGCAGGAGGCTATCACGAACGGCGGCTCGTCGGAGCTTAATCTGATGACTTTCCGTGCAGATGATGCTTAGAAGGAGAGCCTTGCTGTTGTGTTGTTTCTTTTTTCACCAGCCCTGTTCTCATGGTTTTTTTCTTTAAAAAAAACAGTTATGATAAATTGAAGAATAGTAAATATACAGGTAAGTAAAACAAAGAACTACTGGTGGAAGCAAACATAACTCAACGATCATATTAGTCCGCAGGTCTTTCGTCACCAACAAGGTAATCCTTGAATGTGAGTGCTTTTAACACAGACAGACTTATGTTAGTCTATGTTGTGAGGTAAGGACAAGAACTGTAACTGGGGTTTGATTGTGGTTTATGCAGAAATGTCTTTCTCCAATGCATGGGACACTCATGCATGTGGTTGCCGTTCGATTTTCTTTATTTCCTGTTTTAAGATTCGTGCTATAAATAACATTAAATTTTATTATGTTTCAAAAATCTAAAACATAATGATTCTCGACAAAACCTAATGTTTTCGTGCACGGGATGTCCCATGCACGGGAGAATCGCCACTCTCGTGGTTTATGGTGTTGTTGGGGTGATGTGTGAATTGCCACGGGAGAATGCTCCTTATGTGAGGTCCCATTCTTCTGATGTTTTCAATTCTATTATCCACATATTGTGTCTTAGAGAGACTTTTATGCATGGAGGGAAATATATTTGGACCAATAAACATGTATCCCCTGCTTTAGAAAATCTTGATAGAATTTGAATGTCTTCTAACTAGGAAGACATGATTTGTTTAGTATCTGTGAGGAAATGTGTAATAGATACTTCTCATCACAATTCACTCATTCTGTTTACTGGTAATCGACCCCATGTTGCTAACAAATTGGGCTAAACATGTTTCCTGGCTTAAAGAAAGAGGAGATCCTCCCCTCATGTCCACCAAACGTGACTGAAAGAGGAGCTGGCTAATTTGGACTTGTTAGAAGAGGGAGGAGGTATCGACTCCTGAGTCATATATGAGAAAAACAAAGATTATACTGTAGAATTGCATGGTTTCGATATTGATGAATAAATGCAATGGATACACAAATCCCGTGAGAAATGGCTTTCACAAGGTGATCAAAACATGGCGTGTTTTCATAGATTAGCTAATGGAGGAAAAAAAAACTATTATTGCCTTCAAATATGGAGATATTAATATAGATGGGTTTGATGGTTTGCTGAATGATGCAACACTTTATCACAAAAACCATTTAGCCTGCCCCTCTGGAAACTTGTTTCCTATTGCTTCTGCTGAAAGCCCGTAAAAAAATTTAACCGAGGATGACAATGCAAATTTGTGTAGGCCATTTTCTGTCGAAGAAAGTAAAATTTCCTATCCTCTGTGGATGTCAATAAAGCTTATGGACGTGATAACATGCCTATCCTCTGTATATGCTACTCCCTTTATTTCCCTCGTACATGCATCTCCGGATCAAATATGTGCTTGTAATAATCTGGATTTATACATTCACAGAGGGCACCATAAGGAGGAGATCGGCGGCATGGAAGGCAAAGGTGTAGGAGGCTATTGTGGATGGAAGATCGTCAAATCATAATTTGAGGACTCTCCTGAACCAATTTGCAAATGATTCTTATAAGAAGTACGGAGTAATATACCTGGTTGGTCTCAAGGTCTATTGTTGTAAGCCACTGTGTAATGGCACGGCAAAAAAGGATCAACATTCTTCAATGCAGCTGAATTGGTAGCAATTCATGTAGGAAAAAATAAGATGCTTGCGAGCCGACCCGGACGAATGGAACCTCGGTGCGCGCGCATCCATTTACGAAAAGTTCAAAAAAAATGCTATTTAAAAGTTTCAAAAAAATATGAAGTAAAATTTTGCATGTACATATTATGTTGATACTTACTCGTGTGAGTTTTCACGAAAAAATACCATTGTGTGAGGCCTGCATAAAAATGACAAAATGTCCAAATGAGAATAGTAAATAGGAATTTGTACTATTCACAGGAATAGGAATTTGCATTTTGTCATTTTTGTGTAGGTCACACACAATGGTATTTTTCCGTGAAAACACACACGAGTAAGTATCAACATAATATATACATGCAAAAATTTACTTCACATTTTTTTGTAACTTTTAAATAGCATTTTTTAAAACTTTTTGTAAATGGGTGCACGCGCACCTAGGTTCCATTCCATGTCAAACTGGGCATAGTTCTTGGCATAGATGGAATGCTTAATCTGCACGGATACAATTCCATGTCAAACTGAGCATAGTTCTACTGTTTGGATGATAATAAAATGTTCGCTGGAGGATGTTCCAAACTGGGCGATTAGTAGGTGTTAGCTGATGCAAATTTGCACTATACAATAATAAGCTAGCTGCATCAAAAAATCTGATAATATGCACTAACAAATCCGTGACCGATATGCACACGTAACAAATGGATTCGTGGCTGCGAGTATATCCTAATAACAGCCTGATACACTCCAAAAATTGTACCAGGTAATGTTCTGTTACAAGCTCAATATTTTTATTTTTGGCATAAGAACACACTGCATTAAAACAACAGATTTTGTGCTAGATAGACTTGGCTGCTATGGTAAATGAACCTTTGCTGAACTTAATAACTTAGTGTTACTTCTATTAACTTTTCTTATTGAGGGTGATGCAGATTTGGCAAATAGCTCAGTTAAATTATGCGAGAAGGTCCTTTACTGAAAATGCTTCTCTTTTCCTTTTATGGACTCCTTTACTGAAAAATAAATACTGGTATGGAGTTTTTATTTGCGGGTAAAATAAGATTTTATAACTCCATAGGGATTACAAGATGGTCATGATCAAGCACCTGAACCAAACAGTCAGGAGACCCGAGCCACACCATGTATCAGTTCCTCCTTTTCGCGAGACAGTGACTAACACTATTTTGTATACGATCCACTTTTATATAGGAAATAAATCTACTAAAGCTTTAATACCCGAAATGAGGTGCGTGAGTGATGACCGATCCTGGGACTTCTCCATGAGTGAGTCCACTAGTTTGAGCAGTCCAGTTCCACAAGAATTGGCTTGTCACTCCAATGCAAGGCCAGCATTAGGCCTTCATCGCAAACTTGTATCAGCTTCCGTTGGGTCAGCGCAATGTTTTGCACCAAAAGGCTATCTTTTTCTCCTGCTACTGCTGGCTCCTTTTGTGCCTTCAGAAATGCAGGCCTCCACAGAGGCAACTAGACCCATCTCCAGATTATGCCCTCTCGTTGCTGATCTCACTTTCCTCATAATATGTTGTTTCATCACTGATCTCTCAGCAGACTGGATGTTCTCGCACATGTTCAATCCATGGATGTATCTCGACACTGCTCCACTGAAAGGCTCACCTGCTTCCTCGAGGGCAACAAGCTTCTCAATGACTTTGGAAGAGAGCATTCTTTCGATGCAGGGTTTGGTTCCAACCGCTGCAATGTCTACCAGAAGTTGCACCACAAGATCCTTCGTCTTAACACACTTACGGTCGAGTAGATTGACTAATTTTTCTATAGTTCCCCGTTTTAAAAATCTCTGCAGGACTACTGATCCTCCCTTTGCATACACAATCTGATGTAGAGCATGGTATGCTGAATCCTGTAGGTCATCAGTGGAGGACTGCATCATCACAATGAGCTCATCAACAATATCAAGCTCCAGGAACCTGCGGACGTATGGCTCTCCTCCGGTGCAGGCCAATTTCATTACCAGAAAGGCAGTCTGAGACCTCACTTGGTTGTTTTCGATTTCTCTACGTTGCAGCAGAAATGCCAACCTATCAGACAGATTGCTTCCCAAAAGAAGATCTTGCACTCTAGGATCATTAGCCCTCTCAGCAAGAGGTATTAAACCTTGGATAGCTTCAATTATATCTTTGTTATCTGTCCGTAGAATCCTGTGAAGAAGCACCTCGAAATATTGAGGCTTCGGTGATGGGGCTACATTCTGGTCCGATAAAACAAATCTCTCCAAGGTAAGCCGAGCATGCCATGGCAAATGAATCAACAATCCAGGCCCCATGCACTCTTGAAGTGGTGCACCAAGCTCACAGAAAGTTTTTAGTGTGATAATTGCATGATGCTGTGAGATCTCAGAACCACAGCCTAGAAGTACCAGAAGCTTCTTGTCAACTCCTGCTTCAATCATTCTCTCAACAGCCTTTAAATTTCCCACTTTTATCAGAGATGCTAAAGTTGTAAACACAATTTCATGCCACTCCTCATTTTCTGGAGACAATAATTCTGCAATTCGATCCATGGGAATGCTTGCCAAAATTTCGTCGGCAATTGTGGCACTGACATGCTCAGATACCTTGGCAAGAACACCAGAAACGTTAGCTAGAGTTGAAGAATCTTCATAGCCATGAAGAACACAGATCAATTTATCGACAGAACCTGCTGTTTCAAGAGATTGGGCGAGATTTGCATAGTCTGCATTGAAAAAGATGACTGTAATGGCTTTGGTGACAGCAACAATGAGAGCTGGTGACCCAACAGAAATTAGCTCCGCTATTTGAGGTCCAAGTATTTTTCTGAAGCCAATCCTGCTAGCCTCGAATTCAGATATTGATTTGCATGCCATGAGAGCTTGGGTGGTGCTTCCCAGTAAGATCCCAATCTCCAAGAACTCTAGCAAAGAAAAGAATGATCTCATCTTCTGCTCAGCAGACCCTTTCACACCCTCTTTGCCAAAAATAAAAAGCCAAGGAGCCACCAATGCAGCATATTCAGGAAATGAATCAGTCAAAACAGTATGAAGAGCATCATTTGCTTTGTCCTCAAGGTAAAGAGAAACCATGTCATGCATATGATACATTGATTGGTCTTCCATTTTGATGATGAGTGAGCCTTCTACTAGTTTTGAAACCACAATAGGGAATAAACTGTCCTGCATAAGTGCTGACCAAATGGATTCCAGGCATGCTTCTGGAACAGGTTCTTCCCATGAAATAGCTGCTAGGACCATGAAAAAACTTCGGGAGTTTGCAGGCATTGCTTCCAAGCTGAACTCAAAAGATCCAAAGATGGTCAGTGTGGTCTCGACTTCTTTCTCGTTGACATATGAAACTGGACCTGGTGCACAAGTTGCATATGTGGAAAGGTTGGATATTGCTTTCTCCCATTTCTCTACTCTGGTCTCCTTCCTGAGAGCCTTACCCAACACAGCAACTGTAAGGGGATGGTGTCCACAACGGTCTAGCAAGCCGTCTGCAACAGGCTGTAAAGAATAGAAGGTTAACCATCTAGGAATCCATAAAGTTGTGTAGCATATTGTGATGTCTAGATTGAGTATACCATCTATGGCAAACATAAGCCCAAGGGTCAGCGTTTAATAAATATTTGCGTGAACAAACTGCGCACAATTAGTCATCATGTTTAACATTACGTTTATAGAATAAAGCCAATCTTGAAACTTAAATGATATGTAAGAAAAGGATGAGGCCTAGACTGCAGGATGCACCATGAAAGAAATGGATGAACATGTGTAAATCCAATTAACAACACAAAACAAAGAGGCATGGCAATACAGATAAATTTGGTACATCATTATAATGACAAAGCATACCGGAAGTTCTTCAGCACTAAGAAGACTATGGTATAGAAGAATGCCCTTGCTGATTCTCTTGATGTCATCTTTGGATATTTCTACTTTTTCAGCTTCTGCTATCTCATAAATTGCTTCATCCCTTGTTGTCACAAGATACCGGCAATCATTATCATATAGCTTTGTGAAGCGATCAACTATGTCTTGCTCCCACACGTCATCGAGTAGTATTAACATGCTCCTTCCGACCAACGAGGTCTGAAGCAAGCAACACACATCTTCAAGATCTTTTGCCGTGTCCTCATTCACAGTCATGGAACCAATTTGTACTAGGAATTTGCATATCTTCCTAACAAGACGTTTATGGTACTCACTCCTGCTTCCACTACATGCTGCTCTACTGCACCACCGCCCGAAACTAATCTCAATTGCACCATCCACAAAATTACCAGGCGGCTCAGAAGCTATCTGTCGAGCGAGGCACGACTTCCCGATACCAGATAGCCCAACAATGAGGACAACTCGATGGCCATCATCCTTTCCCAAAAGCTCCCTAACGTAGTCGCATTTCGTTGACACTGGATAGCCATGTTCGGACTTGACTCTCAGCAACGATGGTGTACCCTTGGCTATAGATGCTATCGTATTGCCAACGCTCTCTGACAGCTTCTGCAGTTCCAGCCACCAGTTCAAATCATCCCTGATCAGCTGGATATACTTCATGAGTGGGTCTCCCACCACCGAGCTCCACACCACCCTGGCCAAGCCCTTCCCTTTGCCCTTCTTCAAGGCTCGCCTGGCCTTGATGATATTGCCGCGGAGCTGATCCATGAGCCTGCTCAAGCTCTGGAACTGACGCTCCAGCTGCGGGCCGTGCATCTTGTGAGCGTGCTTCTGCTTAGCCTGCTGCATCAGCACCTCAAGGTCGGACACGAAATCCTCGAGCACCTGGAGCCTCCTCGGAGCCTCTGCAGCGTCCGCGGCCGCCTGCTCCAGCGCTCCCACCGCGGACACCATTGCAGACACCAGCTGCACCGCCGAGGCGAGTGTTTGCACGACTTCCATGGCGTCGCCTCAAGACCGCTATAGCAACTGTTCCTGGAATCAACTCACCGCAAGAACGAAGCTTTTGCTTGCAAGAATTCAAGAATCAGTTCTATGTTGTGGCAATTTCACAAACAGATGGCATGCATGCGCCCGGGCAGCAGCGCAATTCCCCTTTTGGTCGATCTGGATAGAGAAGCTACCGATCGTCCGTCTCAGCGCAGAAAACATCCGGACCAAGGTAATCCCCAAACATGAGTCCTTAACTGCAAAACAACAGCATGGATCGAATAATAGCGAAACATGTGTGGCGTACAACAACCAAGAACACAAGGGCTGAACGAACTTACTTGTTGGTGGAAAAATCAATAAGTGGGGAGTAGCTTCGTCAAGAAACCCGAGACTGACGGTAGAATTACGAGCCAAGGATTTTAGACTGGAGAGGCATGATGATGATGGGATGGAGGAGTTGGAGAGCTCAGCGGCTTCCCCGAAGGAGGCGTTCCGTGCGCCTTTGCTGAAAGAAGTCAACAACATGGCAATGCAAATGGCTTCTACAGAACGATGAAAACGCATTGCAGTATATTTAAATTCTTTTTTGTATTTGGCAGCGGCCTTTATCAAAAGATAGTTAAATCGTCTAGCAGTATCGGCCCTAGAAAATCAGGCGGGTCATCCGTTCACACCATCGCAGATCTTTGATGAGCACCAGGGAGCTCCTCGACACCGACCTGGTCGGCGCTTAGAGGATGCCGCACACCCCCGCGCGTCCCAGGTAGCTAGCTGGGCCGCGGCCCAACATCAGGTAATGCGTTTTTTTCTTTTTTTGTTTCTTTTTTTTCTGTTGTTTCTTTTCTTTTTAAAAAAATATGTTTTTCTTTTCTGTTTATATTTCGTTTTAAATCTGAACATTTATCAAAATTAAAAAACTTTTCAAATTAAAAAGAAATCACTTTATAAAAAATCTGAACATTTTTCAGATTTGAATATTTTTAAATTTGAACAAAAAATGTATTTTTTTCCTATGAACAATTTCCGAATTTGAACATTTCTGAATTTGAACAAATTTTATATTTGAACAATTTTCGAATCTGAACGATTTTCATATTAGAACAATTTTCGAATTTGAACAAATTTCATATTTGAACGGTTTTCAAATTTGAACGGTTTTCAGATTTGAACGGTTTTCAAATTTGAACATTTTTAATTTAAACATTTTTTCAATTTATATAATTTTTAAAAATTAAATTTTTCGTATCTGAAAAAATATAAACAAAAACGGGAAAAAAGAAAAAGAAAACAGAAAAAAAACGATAAACAAACACAAAATGGGCCTGGCCCATACCCGACCAGGGGGTGGTCAGCCACCGACCTGGTCGGTGTATAGGTTTCGCCTGAGCACCACCCGTTAAATTCGCTTCTCTAGAGAAAAACCACGAACTAACGGGCATGTTTGATTGAACGAATTGCAGAGGTCGGGCTATTTTATAATGGTTAACTGATTTGTAGAGATGGATCACATAGAAATTTTACCTTGAAATCCTTTATAACAGGTTTCATAGGAAATCTAACATTCAGTCAAACCCTTTTTTTATCTTTTATTTTTTTCTATGATGGAATTAAACAAATTTGGGTGCCCATAAAATCATGTGAAATTGAAGTGTGACACTGCAATCATTTTTTATAATTATGTGAATCAAAGAGGCCCTAAAGCACTCATCATAAATAGCGGTACCAATATCATGAGTTCATAGCCTTGTCTGATCTGCGTCCCCAATCTAATGGGCACAATCAAAGTTTTCTAGAGCACTCAGCAGGAGTGCTAAATTTTTAGTAAGATGATGAAAACTATATAGGGGACCATACATTTTTATTTACAGGAACCTTTTTGAGAAAACCCCATCAAGACTTACTACTTAATCGTTAATTTAATGTCAAAGCCCGCTGCCCAATATCTTGGTTGGCAATGTGACACACCTCAATATTCGTTAGATGTGTGTCATTAAAGATTCTCTTCTTCCTCTCCTTCCAAAAATTCCAAATGATGTATCAAAGTCGGCCGCTGAGATTGCACTTGGTTTTCTCAACTCGACAAGCATGGCCTGAGTCGTTGAGGGAGTGGAGGTCCGGCACGACACAACCTTAGTTACCCTCCCTCACAACACACGCCGAGGGATTACACATGCACCAACTTCCGGATCTGCGTGGTGAAATGGTGATCCTTGTTGCACAGGTGGTTTGCTATTTTCGGCAATCACATGATCATGATTATGATGTGACATTTGCTCATTCTACCTAGGAGAGCATCAATTAAATGTTGTAGATCATGTCTCCTCAATTTATCATAGTGCATAGGGATCCCAAGATATTTAATTCGAAAAGAACCTAAGACACAACCAAAAGTTTCTATAAAAGGAGCACACTCCTCTATGTCTACATTAATAGGGATCAACTCACTTTTATGATAGTTACTTCTCATACCAAAAATCTGTTCAAAACAATTCAACATCCACTTCATATTAGTTGCAACCCTACTATCCTTCTCTAGGAAAAGAACAAGGGTATCATCAGCATATTGGAGACAGACCACACCTCCAGGGACAAAATCAGGGCATAAACCCCTGATCAGCCCCTTTCTACCTCCTTTGAAAGGCATTTTAGTGAACACATCAACCACAAAACTAAACAACCCAGGGGATAAAGGATCTTCCTGTCTCAATCCCTTACCAGTAAGGAAAAAACCACTTTATATCTCATTGATTTTCACTCCCACGAATCCACCAGTGGTAAGCTGTCTAATGAGTCTAATCCAAAAAGGCTAAACCCTCTAAGATGTAGAATCTCATACAAAAAATCTAAATTTACTCTGTCATATGCTTTCTCATAATCAATTTTGAAACAAAACCTTCTAACTTTCTACTATGCACCTCATGCACTATCTCTTGAGCCGTTACCACACTATCCATAATATATCTGCCTTTAATAAAAGCAGACTAGTTCGGAGAAATCAACCTTCCTATGATTTTGGCCAGCCTATTTGTCAAGACTTTGCAAAAAATCTTAAACTAAAATTTAACAAACTAATAGGTCTAAATTTCTTCGTAGTTCTAGCATCATTCTCTATAGGGATCAAAGTAATCATAGCAAAGTTTAGTCTAAAAAATATCTAATCTATCTTCAAACCAGGCATCAAACAAATTCATTAAATCTTCACATATAACTTCCCAATACTTTTGATAGAAGAAAAAGGGAAGCCCATCTGGCCCAAGAGCCCCATTTGCCTAGGAACCAAACAAAGCTTCTCTTATTCTAGAGAAAATCTACTTCCTAGCATATCATTTTCCTTTGGAGTTACTTTTTCTTCAGGGACAAAAAAATCCCCCATCAACCTAATATCAGGCCTACCCTCAGCATTAAACAAATCCTTATAATAATATTTAGCTATAGCTAACATCCATTTCGTTTCAGTAACAAGCCCATCAAGACCTTCCAAAATAGGGATCATCTTTTTTCTCCTCCTTTGATTACCTAAAGCATGAAAATAAGCAGTATTTTCTATCTCCTTCACAAATATCTTTATCCCTAGAACGTTGTTTAGCTTTAATTTCCTTTATGATCCAGAAATTATGAAAGAATTTGTTTAAACCTATCAGCTTCATCAACAAGAAGCTCTTGAGATTCAGCTTTAATGTCTAGAACATCATATTCCTCCATAAGGGATTTCTTCCTTTTCCTAATCTCACCATCTATATTAGCACTCCACCCTTTAGCAGAGCCTCTAAAACATCACACTTTTTCCTGCCATATATCTATAGGGTTATTGCTATTTACTTGGTTATACCAAGCTTTTGATACTACCTCCATCAAATCAGGTCTAGTACTCCACCATTTTTCAACTTTAAAACTACTTTTCTTTGGAGTAGTGGCCTCCCCTGCCCAAATAATGGGAGTATGGTCACTTCCTAATCTGGGTAAAACCCTTGAATTTCCCAAAGGGTATAAAGTTTCGAAGCTAGTACTATAAAAAATCCTATCAATCCTACTCATGATCATATTACTTTGATTATTCCCCCAGGTGAAAGATCTACCAGCTAAACCAATTTCCACCAGGGCCCACATGTCTATCAAGGAATTTAGAATCAATAACACCATTACTTTTATCACTCTAGTATGTAACTAAACTAAAGTCCCCACCAATAATGGCAGGACTCTCCCAATTTTAAAATAACTCATGAAGTTCTGAAATAAAAGCCTCCTTCCCCTCCTCATGGGGAGAGCCATACATTGTAGTCAACCTAATAGTTACCCCAGAGCTTTTTATCTTAACTATTGTAATAGACAAAATCTTCATCTCCCAAGATATGACCTCAAACACATCACTATTTACCCCTACTAAAATACCACCAACAGTACCACAAGCAGGAACCAAATTCCACTCAAAATTCCCATTCCCCAAAATGTTTTTTAGGAAAGACTTGGTAAAATTCTCCTTCTTAGTTTCCTGAAAACCTATATAGTCAACTTTCAACGGAATTATAGTGTCCTCTAAACACTTTTTCCTACCAGGGGCAACTAGTTATCCCTCTAATATTAAAAAAAGGAACTAACATAGAAACTTCTTCCTGGGGTGCTTGCACGGAGATTTCCTAATGACCTCTATCCACTTCTCACCTATATCCTCATAATTCTCATCTTTTTCCATGACTTTGTTAGCAGAAATAAAACTAGGGTCTATCCCCTGGGCTAAAACACTTTTTACCTGATATTGAAGAGCTAGGCTCTCCCTAGGAATCTCCTCATCTACCACACACCATTAGCGGGATTGCCCTAGGTACTATCAACCCCACTAATACTACCAGATGCCATGATGGTGCACCATATTCTCCTCGAGACTTCTCACCAAAAGGGAAATCATCGATCCACTAAGAAACCCTTGAGGGTGGTCACCGAACCCATACAAGCTTGGAGTGATCTCCGAAGTAACAAGCTTGAGGCAAGCTTCACAACAATTGGAGGCTCTCAATTACACCGCCACAAAGGCTACATGGCCACACAAGGTTACAAAGGCCACAAAGGCTGCAAGCCTGCAACACACCACAAAAAACTACAAGACGTCACAAAAGGCTGCAACATGCCACAAAATACTACAAGGCCACTAAGGCCACAAGACGTCACAAAAGGCTACAAGGCCACAAAGACTACAACACCGTCCAGGGTTTCAAGAACGCAAGAGGAAACACTCACGAACTCTCACGAGAGTGAATCTTCATAGATAACTGAAACTGATACACCTGATGCATTAGCAAGAACACCACTGAGATACTCAAGTCCTTCACTCCCAAATTCCAACAAAGTTACTCAAGCTATTGGGGGAATAAGAGAGGATGAACAAAAATTAGGAGGAACACCAAATTTCTCCAAGATCTAGATCTAATGAGTTCCTCTCACAAAGAGAGAGAGATTTAATTGGTGGAATAGTATATCCAGATCTCCTCTCTCTTTTCCCTCAAAAATATTCAAAAAATATTGGACAAATCAAGAGGAAGAGGAAGCTCTTCAAGGTCAACTATGGAGGAGAGACAATGAGGAAGAAAGAGATGTGTGGAAAAGAGGGGGAAGAAGGGTATAAAAAAGGGGTAGAAAATATGTCTGTTGGGACCAAAAAGGATCCGATTCGCGACCAATCGATACTATGTCTTGTTGAACCGGTACTACCTCTCGTATAAAAATAGCAAAAACATGGAAAAAATGGGTATCGTTTGCATGCAAAGCTGAGAAAAACAGAAAAAACAGGAGAGAGGAGCGGCCTGGGAAGGATCTGGTCGAGCTTGGCTTGGGCGCGTGGGCCGACCAGTGGCGCAAGCGAGCGACGTGGGGTCGAGCAGGGAGCGGGAGGCAGCAGCACTAGCACTCGAGCGGGACAGCGCACGAGCAGGCGAGCGAAGCGATCAACACCGGCGATGAGGAACGGCCAGCAAGGTGCAGCGCTCGAGCCGAGTGCAGGCCCGCGATCGGGATGGTGGGCGTCTTGGTGCGGTTGAGATGGGGAATGGGCTGCCGGAGGAAGAAGATGGGTTGTCCGGTACTACCGGCCCGGGTACCGGTCCGGTACTACGATAGAGACAGAGCTTGCAAAACCCTAGCCGGTAGTGGGCCAGAAGCTCAGGCGGTAGTACCCCTGGCCCAAAACGGATCTCCCCTTTTTTATTTTAACAAAAACTGCTACACAGATAGCAAATAAGAGAAATGCAATATTTTGAGATTAGGAACTTCAAATGAGTTGAAACCAATTTTGTTTAAAAGACCCCCACAAACTTGAAAAGAGAAACCGAGAAAAGGTCCAAAACCAAAAATGAGTGGGGGGGATTTTATATGATTTTTAGAGGTGCATCCTCTCAATACGAGAAACGGAGAAAAGCGCCGAACTCAGAAAATGCAACAAGTGATACGTGCGAAATCCGTTTTCAATGAACTAGCGATTGTCCTGAGAATGAAACCAAGCTCTAAAACATCATATGGATAAGAACCAAGAATAACCAAGAAATAAGATGCAAAGAATGCAAGGATTTGAGCTCTCTCCGAATGATACGACCAAGTGACTCATTTGAGAGCCCTCTTGATAGTACGGACAACTATCCTACACACCCGATATCTCAACAACAAGAGACCGGTAAGAAATAGACCCGCCTATCAAGAACAATCATTATGCTTGCGCATTCCATTCGAACTAAATAATGGCAATCTTGACCGCTTCTAGATGAAATACCTTTCTTGATTGCCCTTGATTGATGAAGTCTTGCGGATTTCTCCCTCATAATCCATTATGGGAGAGTTCTTCTTCGGCATGTCTTCATGTACCTGGCGCCACCGTCCAAATGAGCGCGAACGCCGAGGCCCTGGCGGCGCAAGCGACACTTGTGGTGGACGGCCACGTGCTGGCCAACGCGCTCGCCACTAGTTGTGGCTCGACCGTGTCCAAGCCGTCGGTAGTAAAGGGACCGACGGTGTCCCGATTTTCAAGGGAAAAGTCCCCTGAGGTCGGGGAGTCGTCCCCGGCCGCCCCTCTGCTCCCGAGCATCGACCTCAACGTTCCGGTGAGCGGCTCGTCTTGTACCAGGTAAAGAAAGCCCCCAAGGTGGTTGTCGCTGGACGACCTACCATCCCCCGCAACCCGCTCGACGAAATTACGGTGTGACCCTGTACGCCCTTGCATCGGGTATGAAGCTATAATTTTGCTTCATTTGTTCCATTCATCGATTTAGCAACCCTGATCCGACCCCTTGCATGTGGCAGTCCTACTTCGATGGGGACGTGATCATGGATGCCACCATGACCGACATGATCAATGTCGGTGGCGACACAGAAGGTGGCACCGAAGGGAAACATCATGCCACCTACGGTGGCACCCAAACGCAACAAGATGCCACCCATATCATCCCTATCTCCATCAATAAGGCACCCTTGTTCGAGGAGGACCAACCTCAAGTCGTGAAGGGAGCGTCCTGTTGGACCGGGAACTTCACCGAACTTGAGGATGTGTGCCTTTGCGAGGCATGGATGGAAGTTGGACAAGATCCAATATGTGGTGCTCAACAAAGGGGCGCCACATTTTGGAAAAAAAGATCTACAACTACTTCCACGAGCACAAGCATTTGGGTGATACTCCTTTTGTGAGCGACTGGAGCGAGGCCTCGCTCACGAAAAGGTGGACGTGGATCCAAGAGCAAACCACCAAATTCAATGCCGCATACGACAAGATGAAGAAGCGTAAGGTGAGTGGCCTTGGCGTTGCCGACTTGATGACCCAATCTTTGGGCCAATTCAATATTGCCAACAAGCAAATGAACATCAACTTGGTCCACTGCTGGATGGAGCTCAAGGATTTCCCCAAGTGGAACAGCCTATATGCATCAATGTGTCTGGCGTGTCCAATGTCATTGATGTTGATGGCGAGGCTCCAAATGCACCGCTGAAGAGGCTGAGGGGGCGGATCAACTCTAAGACGGAGGCCAAGCGAGAGGCCTCCTCACAAGCAATCATGGAGATGATCAAGACGCTCCTTGCCGGCAAGGAGGTGTCGAGCGAGAATATGGATGAGAGGAAGCGGCGGAAAAGGAAGAGGTCATCAAGAACTACTACGAGATACAAACCAAGAAGCTCGAGATTGAAAAGATTAATGCCCGAGCGGCCGTGGAGGAGGTGGATACCAACCAAAATGAGTTGGAGATCACCCTACTCGGCGAGGAGGTCAAGATCATGGCGACCCCCTTGACCAACGACATGAACCCTACTCAGCGAGCATGGCTTGAGAAAAAGAAGATTACTTTAGCTCGGGATGTGTGATTTGTGTATCATCCATTCCAAACTCTGGTGTGTTGGCTTGTTGCATTTGAACTTCTTATGTTGCAACTTTATACTACCTCCGTTTCAAGGAATAAGGCGCCCTCGTTTTACGAGCTTTTTGTTTGACCAAGAATTACTTCAAATAGATAAATATTGATTGTATGAAATTAATATCATTAAAAAGTGATTTTCAATATGAATCCAACGATACTAATTACATGTAATATAATCAAGATTTTGTTGCTCAATTTTTATGGTTAAAGTTCGTCTTGGGATGCGCGTGCGCCTTATTCCTTGAAACGGAGGTAGTATTATTTTTCGCGAATTATTTGCTCAATATTTGTGGCCGGTAATATTAAACGTAAAATTTTAAAAAATATTCACCAATAGGCCGCGGACATTTAGGGACAGCCGTTGGAGGTGCTGCCATCCGCATCTGGACCGTGATCTATTTCGTGTCTGCGGGCCACCACATTCAGACCTAGATGGACCGAAATACGGTACCTAGATGGACCGAAATACGGTACGTGTTAGACGGGTGGCCGTTGGAGATGCCCGGAGGTCCCTGAATTGGCATTTCGAATATAGTTCCGGAGGCAAGGGCAGCGGCATCAGTCCGCCCCACCCCTCTCCTTGGGAAAGCTCTTTCTTCCTCCCGTCGTCCCGTATGGCCATCATCTTGAAAATCCGTGCAATTGTGGTCACCCGCAAAGAGGCGCGACGAGAGCACCTCCAAAGGCATGCAGCGGCGAGGCTTTAGCTACCCTCCCGCTCCCGGCCGGCCACGATAAAAGACGGACATATGCCAAGCAAAAGAGACAAGGAAACCAAAGCAGCTGGCTTAAAGAGAGCGGCGAGCACAAAGCTGAGAGGCTCAGGCCATGAATAAAGCTGGGGCGAGGCCTGGCGAGATAATCGAAGAAGGAATCTCGCCGGTGCCAATCCGATGCCGCCCGCCGCGCGCGGCCGGACAGCCTCGACGAGCAGCGCTTTTGACCAGCATCTCATGTCACCTCGTCACCTGGCCGCGCGGCGTCGCCCCGGTAAAGACGACAAGGCCGTCCGGCGCCTCTTTAGCTCGTGCTTTGCAGCCTTTCGTTTCGCCGCGAGGAATGTGTTGCACGTGCTGACGCCCAGTTTGTGTTGTGGTTAAGGAGATGTGGCCGGCGACAGGTTCAAGTTCGCCACGATGTTTCCATCGACAGTGAGGCATCCATCAGATCGGTTTCTTGGATTCAGTCTATCGAAGATGCCCGTACAACTTATCAGAACAAAGCCTTGCTTACATTTATATTATCAGGTTGATTTGGATGTAATATGTTCCAGAATTTTCATTTCAAGGTTGATTGTTTTCTTGTGCAAGTTCAGGCTTTGTTCAGTTTCATGGGGATTGAACAGGTTCGAGGTGTATTGAGGAGGTCAAATTCGATCCAAAACAAAATCCACCCTAATATCCACTTACGAGGTGAATTAAACGAACAAGGCCTCAATGGTTGTCTCTCCAGAGGGAAATACATGGCACTTGTCACACTCACATCAAATATGACGGAAATAACAGTACTTTAAAGGAAACTAATAAGTAACAGTACTAGTTAATAATACTTCTCACGCAAGCGTTTGGGTTACATAACTCGAACTGACAAACATAATAATAACGGAAATAAAACGGGAAACGACATAGGTCATCATCATACGGACGGACTGTCCCAAATGGGAATGATAACCAAATCTAAAACGGGAAGAGACAAAACACTCTCGAGGCGGATTTCTTTTGCATCATTCTACTTTCTTCTTCGTCTTCTTATGTGGATGGACTACATGAAACGGACACTCTCCTTCTTGCTGCTTCTGCTCGCCGCCGTCTTGGGCCAGCTCCCTACACCTCAGTGCCTGCAGATGCCACAGTACATGATACATACAGTTAGGAGACTGTTGCATCTAAACGGTGAGACAAGGGGAGATGAGGTAATTTACAAGAAGTTTTCGAATGGCGTGGCGCTACCGGAGTCCCGCGGGCCGTTGCACCTGAAGCACTCCAGCCTGCTGGCAAAGTTGTGCTCGTTGCATCCAGACCTGTGGGGAGATACATCGGCGTTAGCACGGAGCAGAACTGTCACAAACATGGAAATGCGTGGAAAAGCTAGCCTGCTAGCTCCACTGATGCATAGCGATTAGCAGAGTCATATTTTACAAAATTATATTTATGGAGTTATTTCTACTTACAAATATAACGACAATCCTTTCTCCACCTCAGGAAACATAGAACATATAGTCTACTTAATTTCTCATGCATGGACAGACAAATAGACAGTGAGCATAACAAGTTCATGTCAATTGCTTCAGTCATTTGTATCTTCTCCTCACGGGTGCCCGGAAGCATATAGTGGCAGCAGGGAAAGCAAATACTAGCATGCGCAAGGCCAAACTACAAACAAATCGTGTAAAGTACCGAAACCATGTGCAGTTTATCCAGAAACAGAGTATTAGTAAAGAACTATTATTTCCGTCTGCTAATATTTCAGTCCAACTAGATGAATAAAACCCAGGAGTGTTTAAGCGAGACATACCTGGTGCAAATCCAGTCGCCAGACTTCCAGCCAGGGCGGCTGGAACGACCACCAGCAGCGCCGGCACCCATGCCACCACCCATGCCGCCACTCATGCCACCACCCATGCCGCCGGCGCCAAAGCCAAAGCCCCTTGAGCGTGACATGTCACCATCAAAGCCACCAGCGCCACCGTTGATGGCAGCTTCCTCCTTGAAGGCAGTACACTTGAAGCAGCTAGAGCGGCTGGCGAAGTTGTGCGCGCCACAGGTGCAGTACCAGTCGCCCGGGCGGACATCAGAGCCAGCACCGAAGCCGGCGCCAAAGGAGGAACCTCCGCCGCCACGGGCACCGAAGTTGGCGTAGTCACCACCAAGAGCACCACCACCAAGCCCACCACCAACGCTGCCACGGTCAGCGGCGCCACGAGGCTCGCCGCAGCGCTGGCATAGGTCCCGGCGGCTGAAGTTGAGGTGCTGGCATGCCCTGCAGTCCCAGTCTCCTGGCTTCCTGTTCATCTTGCCTGCCAATGCCAAACGGATACATGTAGTCAGACACAAGGTGATACGATTAAACTGAAGAGCAAGAACAGAGAAACACACTGCTTCAAACCAAGTTTTCATCCAGAGAATAAACAGAACCCAACAACCAAGATGTTTATGAATACGATAGTACCACACTAGCAGAAAGCTGAGTTACCTAAAAGAAGCTTGGACGTTGTGCTGATGAGCTCTAAACTGAGAAGTGTTGTGAAGTGAAATGGTGATGCAGCAAGGTGCGTAAGTACAGGGGTATTTATAGGGCATTTGGAGTGGATGCTGAAACCAAGGGTGAGCTATCTCTGTGCCTTTGATTCTTGGTTCACTTTGGCCCGCGCAGAACAAGGGAATCACGTAAAACTAGAAAGAAGAGGGGAGTTAAAGAAAAGAAAAGAAGAGAAAGCCATTAAAGGGCAAAAGAATTATGGGGAGTTTGAATGCTTCCTTTACCCTGCATCTGTGCCTGCCTTGGCAACATCTTTTGAGACATAGGGTGGAGGGAAGGTGCACTTGTATGCATTCTTGTGCTTAGGAAATTTAACATGCATTGTGCATTGGTTTTTGTTGGATAATACAGGTTAGAACATTTTGAACTTTAGTGCATCCAGAATAATGAAAACTACTAGAGTGGAGGAATATGGAGTTTCAGGACAGCAGCAGCATAGCACTCAAACAGAAATGCTAATGGATAAATACAAGTGTTCCACAAATTCCAGGGCACAGTTTAAGTCAAAAATCAGAAATGTCTTTTGTAACATTTTGGGCAAGAGTGCTCAAACATTGACAGCTCACAAAACTTGTAAAGGGGGGCAACACAATCAGAACATTATTTATCCATTTGTACACGATTATTATTCCACTCTACCAGGATAGTTAGACTGAACACCACCTTACAATTAAACAATGTTCTAAATAGCCAACGTTGGAATTTCAACCATTGACGGCTCACAAAACTTATAAAGGGCATTAAATCAGAAACCATTTGCACGTGATAATGTTTACTTTTCCAGGATGATTAGACTGAACCACCTTACAATTAAACTGTTCTAAATGGCTAACGTTGACATTTCAGGAGTGTTTTTGGCAGTGAATGAGTAGTTTCACATCAAGAACAGATGCAGCTCGATTACATATGGAGTTGAGGTTGGTTACAGTGATAACTTTTACTACCCTTGTCCCATATTACAAGACGTTTTGGGTAGGCTAACGACTTATGATGCTGGACAGATTTCCTGACATTTCCCAGGGATGACCGATGACTTCTACTCTGCCTGATTCCAAAATCGCAAATCATATAGATGGTGAAGGATGTAAATTGTAACTGCTAATTAACTCAGAAGATCACACTTAGTTGAGCAGCTGTGGAATGGATACCCCTGGTGTTCACACCACACATGTGTGACCGATTACTGCATGCACACAACGAAACCAGCAAAAAAGAAACCTGAAATAAGCAGTTATTTGATCCTAAAGAGAACAAGTATAAGCCTGGTGGGGTGTGAAAAATAGGTGTATGACGTGTCAAATTGTGGATTGGTGGCTATCATTCTGAACATGTGCTATATTTTTTTGCAACATAACTGTTGATTCGTGCCACCAAAAAAGGAAATTCCCATCCCTTTTATTCGACACTAACTTTGCTGTCTTGCACTAGCAATAATTGAGAAAAGAACATGGCATCCATTCCAACCAAACCATCACATCGACTTGAGACTATCTGTTTCATTTCTCTTCAAAATGAGTGGATATATCTATTTTTGTCAGGTAATCTCCGACAAGACATTTTTTCATCTCATTCTTTCAACCATTTTTACTAAATCTAAAAGGTTTTTCCTCCAGTAATTATCACAATTCAAAAATCAATCTAATTCATTCAACATAATTAACTTGCTTTGCCATGTTTCTATCTCTTCAGTAAGATTTTGTCAGAGAGAGGTAACACAATCTAGATGGGGGAAACTAGCTCAGACGACTTCCCCTGTTATGCTGCCATGGGAGAAAACTGGAGCAACTAAACTTGGGATAAGAAAGAATAAACATGAATGTGGTGACTATGTAGGAGTATCGCCAAGTGAATATTCGAGAAAGACACTTGTTCTCCAGTGATAAGACCTTTCACTGTAGATGCTATATGATTCTATGTGATATAATAATAGGCTGATGTGTTTAAACAAGCAAAATAACATAAGAGTATATAACTCAATAACCTGAATTATTTTTATTTAGTCCCTCGTGTTTGGTCACTTAAGAGGCTACCGTAATTTGAAACACGCCCTTGTTCATGTGTATAGCCTCTAGACATGTCCATAACAGAAGTGTGCGCTTTTGTCTAATCTAAATGCAAAGCTTATTGACAGCAGTTACACTGCTAGATAAAATCATGAAAGTGATAGGAGATAAGTGAAAGAAAAAGTGTCAGTCAGACCAGGACAGAGACAAATGGATTGCTGAGCTGTAAGTGCTGAACACTGTGCTTTATCTTTTTCGTTAGAAGAGCAAACATTGAGAGGGTATTTCGGATACAGATAAAGATGGCATCATCTTATAAAAATGATTCATGACAGAAAGCAAAGGGAGCGGGGATGATGCATATATAACTGGTAAGTGTGCATGTATTTCAATAAAGATAAATGGAAAATAGCAGATTGGTAATCTTCAAGGGTAGCCTTGACCACCTTCTTTATAATTCCTTTCGCCTTCCTTTTATTTAAGTTGTGTTTTGCTCCTTTTGTGTAGTTTCCCTTGCTCTTTACTTGTGCTCATCCTTGAGGCTTTACATTAGTGGAATTACTTTTGCTTTGTATCTAAATGTTCTCTGTCTTATGGTACTGTACTACTACTAGTAGTGGTGCTGATAGATGTTGGAAGGCCACACATAGGTCTCAAAACCATAGGATGATATGGCTTCCCTTCCATTCCATTCTCTTGGGGCAAGTGAAAGCAGAAGCAGATACATATGAATGTATCATGGATCGTTGGGAAAAAAACTGAGGGTGCAAAAGCTAGTTTGGATTCTCTCCTAGGGAAGTGCTTCCATGCATGACCATGACCAAACTCCAAAGGAAGTGAGATCACTTGATAGCTCCTAACATGCTTTGATTCTCTGCTTTTGCAATCCAAGAAGAACAGCTCAGGCTTTTAGCTTTCGCCTAAGAACTATAATCAAGACTGCATAGATTGCAGGCAATCTCCAGCAGTTCTACTCCGTGTTTGTTTGAGTGGTAGAACCAACACATGACTAAGCTTAAAAATCAGGATCTTAGATGTGAATGTATTAACTTTAAATTATAGACTAAAACAGCAAAAGTGGAAACTAAATAGGTAATGTCTTGGACTATTTGTAGCAGGGTGTGAGCTATTCCTTGCTTCCTAAAATATAGGTCATATTTGTTGTCTTGAGTCAAATATATTTGTGTCTGGCCAAGTATATTGAAGAAGTAATTCAATCTCTAAAATACCATCAGATACTTGTGTACAGTTATGCATCTACTGATATTGATCGGATTATCTGTTCTACATGTTCATATATTTCTGTAAACTTAATACAAAATTAACATCATACCTTACTTTGAAAAATATACGGTAGTAATTTGATATATTCATTTTCTTATGGATTTAAGCATGTGCGCTAGGAAAACTGCGTTTCAGCATTACAGTACGAAATAACTCTACTAAAAAATTAATGGCGTCATAGCACAGTACACGAAGTCGGCATATGATGCCTTCTTTGCTGGGACCGTGGTGGCGCCGGTTGCTTCAGAGATTTGGCGATCAAGGGCGCCATATAGCTGCAAGTTCTTCGCTTGGTTGGTGTCCCGGAACAGGTGGTGGACGGTGGACAGACTTCAGCGGCGCGGCCTGCCGAGGCCGGCTTCTTGCCCCCTTTGCGACCAGGAGCAAGAGACGCTCCAACACCTCCTGCTTGGTTGCGTTGCCGCTCGTGAGGTATGGGGTTGGGCGCTAACACATTGGGGCAAGCTGGAGTGGATGCCCGACGTGGGTACGGAGGTTGTGCCAGGAGGGATATGTGGACGGCTATCATCTTGGTTTTCTGGTGTATCTGGAGGCATCGGAATGACGTGGTGTTCAATGGCAGCACCCCGGCAACGGAGGCCATTAGGCATAGGATTACCGAGGAGTAGGAGTACCAGAGATGACGAGTAGCTAGGCTTTTACGCTAGAAATCCTTTGGATTTCCTCAACTTTTTCTTTTTTCTGGAGGGATGGAGATTAGGATTTTGTTTAGTATAGGGGAGCTATCACCCCATGTTGGCAGGCTCGGGCTTTCTAGCCATTTCTTCTATACGATTAGTACACCTTTCAGGGTGTATTCTCGAAAAAAATAGCGAAGTTGTACACAAGTTTCTCCAATGTTGACTATCAATACACAGAAAAAATATATATTTGTGAGGGATATATTAAATTATTGTGACTAGTTAAAAAAATATCATATATTATTATTATTTACTCACATACTACCTCCGTTTCAAGGAATAAGGCGCACACGTATTCCAAGACGAACTTTGACCATATAAATTGAGCAACAAAATCTTGATTATGTTATATGTAATTTGTATCGTTGGATTTGTATTGAAGCACTTTTTAATGATACTAATTTCGTATAAACAATTTTTATCTATTTGAAGTAATTCTTGGTCAAACAAAAAGCACGTAAAACAAGGGCGCCTTATTTTTTGCAACGGAGGTAGTATATTCACGCAAAAATCACCTGGGAGACTATCCGTATCTCATCTGTTATGGGCACAAGATCATGCATACTAGTCAAATAGTTATAAACAATAGCACTATGTTGTCTGTCCCAAGGGAGGAATAACATATATATCTCCAACAATAAGACCCCACTTTATCAACCAATGGTTTAAGAAATTAAGTATGCACATGTTCCTATCTACGAAATGAATCATTAGCTGGCTAGCTGCACTGCACTTATATGTACGAAGCATCTTGGACTCTAGGATTCCAAAGACGGTGACGCAATTCGTGGAGCACAAATCTTTCCCTCTAGAGATGAACTCCCTCACTGACATGCAAGTCCAAACAAATCCACAAAGCACTGGTTTGCATGCTTGTCTTTTGAGAGGCCCTGCGCCCTGGCCCATGTAGCAATGAGTCGGCACACGGATGGGCCGCGCTACCCAAGACCAAGAGCGATACCATAGTGCACATAAACTTTAATTATACCGGCGCGCAGGTTGGAGTGCATGCAGGACGCTATGAGTAACACAGACATGTCATGTGTGGTGTGTTGATGGAGAGCACACTTGCACTCCTGTAGTTCCTTGACTTGATGACGTAATCGGGCCTCGAGAAGGTAAAAGCTAGCTATATAGCCAGCCAGCCAGCCAAATGGGCAGCTTTCTTTCTTGTATGCTCTCGATGAAGGTGCACTACATTGCATACCGAGGAGCTGAGCTAAAGATCTTGGTCTTCGCTTTAAGGTTGGCCCGTCGGGAACACCAAAGCTGTGTGGTGCTGATGGTTTTAATCAAGGTTAGATAGTGCACGGCATGATTCCACGGTACAAGAGTGATGATGTGCTGTGGGAGATGCAAGTATTGGTTTCATCTGCTTTATGATTTCGTGTTATAGGGACAGAAGATGCAAACATGCAAACAGTGTGCCAGCAGACCAAACAAGCCAAAACACCAATGCCCAAAACTCAAAAACCTTTGGAGCACACAAATTCGTCATTCGGATGAACGAAACATCAATAAAAAACTGAGTAGTAACAGCACATTTCAGTAAAAGAGACAAGAATATTAACAAGATGCGTGGTGTGCTCTCCTACTAGCTAGGATGACTGCAATGGCCACAAAACCCTCGAATCTAGAATCATCCATACCCCACACGTACTGCTCACAGTATCGGCGACGAACCAAGCAGCAAAGCCCCACGCCCCCACCCTATCCAACGAAATCATTCCCCACCGTACCAGTAAAACAGATGCGCGCGATGCCACCTGTCGAGTGATCGGCGGTACCTAGCACGAATCTCGAGTACGGGAGCCTCAACCCCGCTCCAAACCCTACAGCCCGAACGTGACGGCGCTATCGAACTCGAGAAAGCAGGCAAGGGGAGACCGGTACCACAGCCGCCGCCACGTTCGTCCATTCCCAATCCGCGATCCAGCCTCGTCGTTTCTACGAGATCGATCGATCTATCTCCACGACCACACGTACGAACGGGAATCGAACAAAACACGTACGCAGCATCGAATTTGAAACAGGGAACAGCTAAACCAATCCAAAACCTACAGCGTGATCTGGCGGCACGAACACGGCGTACGAGGGCGGCGGCGGCGGTAGGGCACGCACCTGACCGAGGGGACGACGATCCGACGCGCGCGACGGGGGAGCGAAGACGATGATCTCGTGAGGAGGAGGAGGACGGCGGCGGCCGGGAGCGATAGCGAGAGGGATTAATTGTTGAACCGAAAAGGGGGGAGGAGATTTATGGAGGATTAAAACCTAGCTAGCTAGACCCTCCGTTTTCCGTATCTCGGGATTTTGCGTTTGCCTGCCTGCTCGCGCGCGGCTGCACGGCACCGACGTCGAGGCAGGTCAAAGGGCCCGGGCCCGCCTGTCGGCGGCTGCGGGCGGGACGAGGGCTGCCAGGTGTCCCAGTCCAAACGAGCTTTGACGAGACGAGGATGTCACTGACACTGACATGGGGGGAATGGAGGATTGGCTGGCATGGGATGGGACACGTGTTTGGGCCCGAGGAGTCCGGTCGCCATCTCGACCGTCTATCGGGTGATGACTGAATGACGTTGGTGATCCTCGTGGGACGATCCAGAAAAGGAACAAGAACGGGAAATATTAACTCGACACTGGATTTTGCTGCTACGATCTTTTGCGGCTTAAGAGCAAGTACAATAAATCCTAATCAGCTGGCTATAAGGATTAAAATAGTATATTTATGTCTAGTTGGAGGAGAGAAAAGAGGAGAGAGAATGTAAGTGGGCTCTTAGAGCAAGTATAATAGAGCCTACTCAGCGGAGGTGGCAATTTGGCTCATAGGAGCAAATGCTCTCATTATATAAAATAATTAAAAAACAATTTTAAAAATGTTAAAAAATTCTGACATAAATTTGTTGGTGTACATCTTGACATTCTATGTTAGTGCACAAATTTTCGTGGAGAAACAACATTTTATATGGCGTGTACAAAAAAGACAAAAAAAATCCTGTATGTAGTCGTGTTATAGCATCAAAACTTGTCTTTTTTACGGGAGCCACAATTATTTTTAGTTTTTTTTTGAAAACTTGTGTACCAACATAAAATGTTTAGATGTACATGTAAAAATTTAGTTTAGAATTTTTTGACACTTTGAAATGTGGATTCACATAATGGGAGCATATGCTCCTATGAGCCAAAGTGCATTTCCCCTACTCAGCTGGCTATATAGTCTTCCACATAAGCAAAATCCTAGGTGGAGGAAAGAGAAGAAGAAAGAGAATAGAGCAGGCTACATGCATACAGCCCGGCTACAACACACTAAACGAGAAATAAGAGACAGCATGCAGTCGATGCGAAAACTTTTAGCCAACGGTTATCATCTCCTACCAATAATCAACTTCCCACCGTGCAAGCATTTAGTGCTATAGCCATCTTTGTAGCTAACTTGTAGTCAATATATTGTAACGTGCTTACTCTTATAAAGGCTATTAAGGGACGTGGCAATGGTATACAGCCGGCTGCCGGCTATGCTATTAACCATGCTCTTATGCAAGAGCTAGCTCTAGGACGTGCTCCTAGGCAAGTTGTGTGAATGAAAGGTGGGTCCTCCATTGAAAAAGTAGTACATCTTTATAGCCAACTATTGTACTTGTTGGCTATGTGTTGGCTATAGATGACATGGCATCTTACTTATAGCCAATAACCGGCTATACTATTGGAGTTGCTCTAAGAACTGCTGGATCTATTTATTTTCTGCTTTCATAGGTGAATTCTTAAATGTTCATTTAGGCTACTTTGAAGGATCCTTTTCGAGTTTCCATTTCTTTCTTTGAAATCTAGGCTCTTCTATCTTCACTTTTTTGTTTCTTTACATCTTCCTTCATGTCAAGTTGCAGCTAGATCCCTTTCGACGACAAAACAAATTAGAGTTAAAAAAAATTGGTAGCCAAATTGCCACGACATGACGACAATGGTAAAATTGCCAAGCCAAAGAGGTGGTAACTATCAAGGGAACAATTGAAAACATGTGTAACATGTGCTAAGAGTAACTCTAGCGGATGCTTTAAAATGTGTATTGTAAAAGTGGCGACGGCCGCCTCGCCCGACCACCTCCTCGTTGAGTCTGCGTGAGTAGTGGGGCAGGAGGCCCACTCGGAGATGGTCTCGTGGAGGGTAAAGATGGGTTATGTTGCTCATTGGGTTGAATGTGGTGGTCGCACAGGAGCCGGACTGAGTTGCGACATAATATTGGGCCCTCGAGACAAGCTCGTGCCACCTTCTTTGACGCTTGCGTGGGTCGTATGGGTCTCAAGCAAGGACACATCATGATCGAGTGGAGGCGGAAATGGAACGTCGGTGGTGAGATGGGCACGGTCTAAAATTTCCTTTGTGACAGAGTTTTCGTGCACACAATACACTGGCCCCTGATGTAAACTTGCAGTATTAGGGGTGTTTTTATGGTGTACTAAAAATTACATTATGGTGGCGTCTTTCTGGTGGAGTGGGGTTTTCCCCGTTTGTAAATTAGCCAAACACAAAACATATAATATGGGGTGTTTTACAACATCCTTTGTAGTTGCTCTAACAAGAGGCCATGGCGTCTCCCAACCAACAAAGGCTTGGTAGTTTCCAAGGAAAACAGAAAATACATTTTTGTCGCTAAACTTATTTAGGTATCCAGTTCCGTCACATAACTTCAAAACTACACAAATCAAAACCAAACAACTTTGGTCCTACAAAATCATCAAGCTATCTTGTCAACACCCGGATTTTTAAGTCCAGATGCCTATTATGCCATTCCTCGCAATCCCAGGAATATTGTTTTTGCGAGACATAATAGATGGAT
>NC_061509.1:74860189-74921802 GCF_022539505.1 Lolium rigidum
AGATGACTGGATATTTTTCACACGCTGCTGCCGAGTTCCGGCAATCAGCCAAGGAGTGAAGTTGTTGCCTACGATGTACTGCCTAAGAAGATCCGCCGGCATCCGTTATTGCCACAACGTGCTAACAAATGACTGGATATCTAACATGCACTGATGCCGATTTCAGCCGATCAGTCAGGGAGTGAAATTATTTCCGGCGACCGGATGTGAGCCCTCAATGGCTGCTGTTGCCGGCCACATGATGAGAAAGATCACGCAATCACACGATCTCCTTATCGAGCAAAAACCTCACACCTAGAAGCCTGCGATCAGAATATGGAGGTCCGGAGGGAGGCATCCCAGATGATTTTTTTCTACATTCGAATACTATTTCAAGCCGCGATCATAACATTCTATCTGTTTCTTTTACCTTTTCACGTGCGATGCTAGCCTGTTAGTCAAAGTTCTACAGGAGGAGAGTCCATGGCTTATACGATGCTTGCTTTAATATTGTTGTGATCAGCCGTTCAAATTAGGATAGAAGGCTTTTTTTTCTAGTGCGTTCTGTTAGCATTAACGTGAG
Organism: Lolium rigidum; assembly: GCF_022539505.1. NCBI lineage: Eukaryota > Viridiplantae > Streptophyta > Magnoliopsida > Poales > Poaceae > Lolium > Lolium rigidum. Next base: position 74,860,752 of record NC_061509.1, read on the forward strand.
GGCTGGTGAATTATTTAGAAAACAAACCTAACGTGTAACGTGTCAATGTAACCTTCTACGTTACATATAAATCATGACTCTTTAGACTAATCTTAGCCGTAAATTTTAGATCTAATTGTCTTAACTATTCTAATGATGTGGATTAATGTGGTGGCTCCTATGGTGCCTCCAATTAGTAAATATAAGATGGTGCTGTGATACGTCTCAAACGTATCTATAATTTCTTATGTTTCATGCTACTTTTATGATGATACTCACATGTTTTATACACACTTTACATCGTTTTGATGCATTTTCCAGAACTAACCTATTGACGAGATGCCGAAGGGCCAGCTGTTGTTTTCTGCTGTTTTTGGTTTCAGAAACCCTAGTAAGGAAATATTCTCGGAATCGGACGAAATCAACGCCCAGCATATTAGAATCACACGAAGCTTCCAAAACACCCGAGAGCCACCAGAGGAGGGCCCTGTGGGCCCCAGATGATAGGCTGGCGCGGCCAGGGGGTGGGCCGCGCCCCCCTACTGTGTCGTCGCCTCGTCAGCCCTCCGACTCCGCCTCTGCGCCTATTTAAAGGTCCCTGACCTAAAACCTCGATACCGAGAGCCACGATACGAAAAACCTTCCAGAGAAGCCGCCGCCGCCAATCCCATCTCGGGGGGATTCAGGAGATCGCCTCCGGCACCCTGCCGGAGAGGGGAATCATCTCCCGGAGGTCTCTTCATCGCCATGATCGCCTCCGGATCGATGTGTGAGTAGTTCACCCCTGGACTATGGGTCCATAGCAGTAGCTAGATGGTCGTCTTCTCCCCATTGTGCTATCATGTTAGATCTTGTGAGCTGCCTATCATGATCAAGATCATCTATTTGTAATCCTACATGTTGTGTTTGTTGGGATCCGATGAATATTGAATACTATGTCAAGTTGATTATCAATCTATCATATATGTTATTTATGTTCTTGCATGCTATCCGTTGCTAGTAGAGGCTCTGGCCAAGTTGATACTTGTGACTCCAAGAGGGAGTATTTATGCTCGATAGTGGGTTCATGCCTCCATTAAATCTGGGACAGTGACAGAAAGTTCTAAGGTTGTGGATGTGCTGTTGCCACTAGGGATAAAACATCGATGCTTTGTCTAAGGATATTTGTGTTGATTACATTACGCACCATACTTAATGCAATTGTCTGTTGTTTACAACTTAATACCGGAAGGGGTTCGGATGATAACCTGAAGGTGGACTTTTTAGGCATAGATGCATGCTGGATAGCGGTCTATGTACTTTGTCGTAATACCCTGATTAAATCTCATAGTACTCATCATGATATATGTATGTGCATTGTTATGCCTTCTTTATTTGTCAATTGTCCAACTGTAATTTGTTCACCCAACATCTGCTATCTTATGGGAGAGACACCGCTAGTGATCTGTGGACCCCGGTCCTATTATTTACATCTGAAATACAATCTACTGCAATTGTTCTCTACTGTTCTTCGCAAACAATCATCATCATCCACACTATACATCTAATCCTTTGTTTACAGCAAGCCGGTGAGATTGACAACCTCGCTATTACGTTGGGGCAAAGTTCTGTGATTGTGTTGTGCAGGTTCCACGTTGGCGCCGGAATCCCTGGTGTTGCGCCGCACTACACTCTGCCACCAACAACCTTCAACGTGCTTCTTGGCTCCTACTGGTTCGATAACCTTGGTTTCTTACTGAGGGAAAACTTGCTGTTGTGCGCATCACACCTTCCTCTTGGGGTTCCCAATGGACGTGTCAACTACACGCCATCAAGCATTTTCTCTGGCGCCGTTGCCGGGGAGATCAAGACACGCTGCAAGGGGAGTCCTCCACTTCCAATCTCTTTACTTTGTTTTTGTCTTGCTTTATTTTATTTACTGCTTTGTTTGCTGCATTATATCAAAACACAAAAAAAATTAGTTGCTAGCTTTACTTTATTTACTGTCTTGTTCTCTATATCAAAAACACAAAAAAATTAGTTACTTGCATTTACTTTATTTAGTTTGCTTTATTTACTACTGCTAAAATGGGTACTGTTGAGAATACTAAGTTGTGTGACTTCACTAGCACAAATAATAATGATTTCCTATGCACACCTATTGCTCCACCTGCTACTACAACAGAATTCTTTGAAATTAAACCTGCTTTACTGAATCTTGTTATGAGAGAGCAATTTTCTGGTATTAGTTCTGATGATGCTGCTGCCCATCTTAATAATTTTGTTGAACTATGTGAAATGCAAAAGTATAAGGATGTAGATGGTGACATTATAAAATTAAAATTGTTTCCTTTCTCCTTAAGAGGAAGAGCTAAACATTGGTTGTTATCTCTGCCTAGAAATAGTATTGATTCATGGACTAAATGTAAGGATGCTTTTATTGGTAGATATTATCCTCCCGCTAAAATAATATCTTTGAGAAGTAGCATACTGAATTTCAAGCAATTAGATAATGAACATGTTGCTCAAGCATGGGAGAGAATGAAATCTTTGGTAAAGAATTGCCCAACCCATAGACTGACTACTTGGATGATCATCCAAACCTTTTATGCAGGATTGAATTTTTCTTCGCGGAACCTATTGGATTCAGCTGCTGGAGGTACCTTTATGTCCATCACTTTGGGGGCGGCAACAAAGCTTCTTGATGATATGATGACAAATTACTCTGAATGGCACACGGAAAGAGCTCCACAAGGTAAGAAGGTAAATTCTGTTGAAGAAACCTCCTCCTTGAGTGATAAGATTGATGCTATTATGTCTATGCTTGTGAATGGTAGATCTAATGTTGATCCAAACAATGTTCCTTTAGCTTCATTGGTTGCCCAAGAAGAACATGTTGATGTGAATTTCATTAAAAATAATAATTTCAACAACAATGCTTATAGGAATAATTCTGGTAACAACTATAGGCCATATCCTGCTGCTAATGGTAATAGTTATGGTAATTCTTATGGGAATTCTTACAACAATAATAGGAGTGTACCCCTGGTCTTGAAGCCATGCTTAAAGAATTTATTAGTACACAAACTGCTTTTAACAAATCTGTTGAGGAAAAGCTCGATAAAATTGATATTCTCGCTTCTAAGGTTGATAGTCTTGCCTCTGATGTTGATCTTTTAAAATTGAAAGTCATGCCTAATAAGGATATTGATAATAAGATTGGTACTATAGCAAATGCCATCCAGGTTCGAATTAATGAGAATATTAGATTGATGGCTGAATTGCATGCTAGGTGGGAAAGAGAAGAAAATGAAAAACTTGCTAAAGAGAATAATGTAGCTAAAGTTTGGACTATTACCACCACTAGTAATGTTAATGATTCACATGTTGCTACGCCTCCTACTATCAATGGTAAAATAATTGGTGTTGGCAATGTTACTACTCCTAGTGCAAAGCGTGCAAAAGTGCCTGAAACTGCTAAAACTGCTGAAATTGATAAAACTGCTGAAATTTTTCAAAATATTGGGGATAATGATCCCATTGCTGTAGATCATAATAGTTTAGACTTTGATGATTGTTACATCTCTGAAGTTATAAAGTTCTTACAAAAGCTTGCTAAAAGTCCCAACGCTAGTGCTATAAATTTGGCCTTTACAAAACAAATTACAAATGCTCTCATAAAAGCTAGAGAGGAGAAACTAAAACTTGAAACTTATATTCCTAGAAAGTTAGAAGATGGTTGGGAGCCTATCGTTAAGATGAGGGTCAATGATTTTGATTGTAATGCCTTATGTGATCTTGGTGCAAGTATTTCTGTTATGCCTAAGAAAATTTATGATATGCTTGACTTGCCACCATTGAAGAATTGTTATTTGTTAATCTTGTTGATAATGCTATAAAGAAACCTTTGGGGAGGATTGATAATGTTCGTATTATGGTTAACAATAACCTTGTCCACGTTGATTTTGTTGTCTTGGATATTGAATGCAATGCATCTTGTCCCATTATATTGGGAAGACCTTTTCTTCGAACCGTTGGTGCTACCATTGATATGAAGGAAGGTAATATTAAATATCAATTTCCTCTCAAGAAAGGTATGGAACACTTCCCTAGAAAGAGAATGAAGTTACCTTATGATTCTATTATTAGAACAAATTATGATGTTGATGCTTCATCTCTCGATAATACTTGATACACACTTTCTGCGCCTAGCTGAAAGGCGTTAAAGAAAAGCGCTTATGGGAGACAACTCATTATTTTACTTCTGCACTTTATTTTATATTTGAGTCTCGGAAGTTGTTTACTACTGTAGCAACCTCTCCTTATCTTTATTTTATTGCATTGTTGTGCCAAGTAAAGCCTTTGATAGTAAAGCCAATACTAGATTTGGATTACTGCGCAGGAACAGATTTCTTGTTGTCACGAATTTGGGCAGTAGTCCCTGTAGAAAAATCAAAAAAATCTGCCAATTTACGTGTGTGATCCTCAGATATGTACGCAACTTTCATTCAATTTGGGAATTTTCATCTGAGCAAGTCTGGTGCCACTTTAAAATTCATCTTTACGAACTGTTCTGTTTTGACAGATTCTGCCTTTTATTTCGCATTGCCTCGTTTTGCTATGTTAGATGGATTTCTTTGTTCCATTAACTTTCAGTAGCTTTGTGCAATGTCCAGAAGTGTTAAGTATGATTATGTCACCTCTGAATATATGAATTATGCACTGACCCTCTAATGAGTTTGTTTCGAGTTTGGTGTGGAGGAAGTTTTCAAGGGTCAAGAGAGGAGGATGATACAATATGATCAAGAAGAGTGAAAAGTCAAAGCTTGGGGATGCCCCCGTGGTTCATCCCTGCATATTTTAAGAAGACTCAAGCGTCTAAGCTTGGGGATGCCCAAGGCATCCCTTCTTCATCGACAACTTATCAGGTTCCTCTAGTGAAACTATATTTTTATTTCGTCACATCTTATGTGCTTTACTTGGAGCGTCTGTTTGTTTTTGTTTTTGTTTTTGTTTGAATAAAATCGGATCCTAGCATTCTTTGTTTGAGAGAGAGACACGCTCCGCTGTTTCGTATGAACACATGTGTTCTTAGCTTCATCTTTAATGTTCATTGCGAAATTTGAACTACTTCATTCATTGTTATATGGTTGGAAACGGAAAATGCCGCATGTGGTAAATGGTCTAATGTCTTGAATAATGTGATACTTGGCAATTTTTGTGCTCATATAGATCTTGTTTAAGCTCTTGCATCATGTACCTTGTACCCATTAATGAATAACTACATAGAGCTTGTTAAAATTTGGTTTGCATGATTGATCTCTAGAGTCTAGATATTTTCTGGTTGAGGTGTTTGAACAACAAGGAGACAATATAAAGTCTTATAATAGTTACAATATGTTCATATGTGAGCTTTGCTGCACCTTTTATACTTGAGTTTGCTTCAAACCACCTTGCTAGCCTAGCCTTGTATTGAGAGGAATTCTTCTCGTGCATCCAAATCCTTGAGCCAATAACCATGCCATTTGTGTCCACCATACCTACCTACTACATGGTATTTCTCCGCCATTCCAAAGTACATTACTTGAGTGCTACCTTTAAAATTTCTATTCTTTACCTTTGCAATATATAGCTCATGGGACAAAATAGCTTAAAAACTATCGTGGTGAAGAATATGTACTTATGTGTCTTATTTCTTAATAAGTTGCTTGTTGAGCGGTAACCATGTTTTCTGGGGACGCCATCAACTCTTTTACATTTGTTGAATATCATGTGAGTTGCTATGCATGTTCGTCTTGTCTCGAAGTAAGGGCGGTTCTCACAATCAAATGGTTTGAGTATGCATACTGTTAGAGAAGAACATTGGGCCGCTAACTAAAGCCATGATTCATGGTGGAAGTTTCAGTGTGGACAGCTAATCCTCAATCTCTTATGATAATATTAACTGTTGAATGCTTATGCATTAAAGAGGATTCCATTATCTGTTGTCTATGTTGTCCCGGTTTGGATGTCTAAGTTGAGAATAATCAAAATCGAGAAATCCAATGCGAGCTTTCTCCTTAGACCTTTGTACAGGCGGCATAGAGGTACCCCTTTGTGACACTTGGTTGAAACATATGCTATGCAATGATAATCAGTGTTAATCCAAGCTAATTAGGACAAGGTGCGAGCACTATTAGTATACTATGCATGAGGCTTGCAACTTATAAGATGTCTTATACATAACACGTATGCTTTATTACTACCGTTGACAAAATTATCTCTTGTTTTCAAAATGAAAAGCTCTAGCACAAATATAGTAATCAATGCTTCCCTCTGCGAAGGGCCTATCTTCTACTTTATTGTTGAGTCAGTTTACCCATTCTTTCTATCTTAGAAGCAAACACTTGTATCAACTGTGTGCATTGATTCTTACATGTTTACCTATTGCACTTGTTATATTACTTTGTGTTGACAATTATCCATGAGATATATATGTTGAAGTTGAAAGCAACCACTGAAACTTAACTCTTCCTTTGTGTTGCTTCAATGCCTTTACTTAGAATTTATTGCTTTATGAGTAACTCTTATGCAAGTCTTATTGATGCTTGTCTTGTACTATTCATGAAAAGTCTTTGCTATATGATTCAGTTGTTTACTCATTGTCTTTACCATTGCTTTGAATTGCTGCATTCATCTCATATGCTTTACAATAATATTGATCAAGATTATGATAGGATGTCACTTCAGAAATTATCCTTGTTATCGTTTACCTACTCGAGGGCGAGTAGGAACTAAGCTTGGGGATGCTTGATACGTCTCAAACGTATCTATAATTTCTTATGTTCCATGCTACTTTTATGATGATACTCACATGTTTTATACACACTTTACATCGTTTCGATGCATTTTCCAGAACTAACCTATTGACGAGATGCCGAAGGGCCAGCTCTGTCGTTCTCGCTGTTTTTGGTTTCGAAATCCTAGTAAGGAAATATTCTCGGAATCGGACGAAATCAACGCCCAGCATATTAGAATCACACGAAGCTTCCAGAACACCCGAGAGCCACCAGAGGAGGGCCCTGTGGGCCCCAGATGATAGGCTGGCGCGGCCAGGGGGTGGGCCGCGCGGCCAGGGGGTGGGCCGCGCCCCCCTACTGTGTCGTCGCCTCGTCAGCCCTCCGACTCCGCCTCTTCGCCTATTTAAAGGTCCCTAACCTAAAACCTCGATATCGAGAGCCACGATACGGAAAACCTTCCAGAGACGCCGCCGCCAATCCCATCTCGGGGGATTCAGGAAATCGCCTCCGGCACCCTGCCGGAGAGGGGAATCATCTCCCGGAGGTCTCTTCATCGCCATGATCGCCTCCGGATCGATGTGTGAGTTGTTCACCCCTGGACTATGGGTCCATAGCAGTAGCTAGATGGTCGTCTTCTCCCCATTGTGCTATCATGTTAGATCTTGTGAGCTGCCTATCATGATCAAGATCATCTATTTGTAATCCTACATGTTGTGGTTGTTGGGATCCGATGAATATTGAATACTATGTCAAGTTGATTATCAATCTATCATATATGTTATTTATGTTCTTGCATGCTCTCCGTTGCTAGTAGAGGCTCTGGCCAAGTTGATACTTGTGACTCCAAGAGGGAGTATTTATGCTCGATAGTGGGTTCATGCCTCCATTAAATCTGGGACAGGGACAGAAAGTTCTAAGGTTGTGGATGTGCTGTTGCCACTAGGGATAAAACATCGATGCTTTGTCTAAGGATATTTGTGTTGATTACATTACGCACCATACTTAATGCAATTGTCTGGTTGTTTACAACTTAATACTGGAAGGGGTTCGGATGATAACCTGAAGGTGGACTTTTTAGGCATAGATGCATGCTGGATAGCGGTCTATGTACTTTGTCGTAATGCCCTGATTAAATCTCATAGTACTCATCATGATATATGTATGTGCATTGTTATGCCTTCTTTATTTGTCAATTGTCCAATTGTAATTTGTTCACCCAACATCTTCTATCTTATGGGAGAGACACCGCTAGTGATCCGTGGACCCCGGTCCTATTCTTTACATCCGAAATACAATCTACCGCAATTGTTCTTTACTATTCTTCGCAAACAATCATCATCATCCACACTATACATCTAATCCTTTGTTTACAAGCAAGCCGGTGAGATTGACAACCTCGCCGTTACGTTGGGGCAAAGTTCTTGTGATTGTGTTGTGCAGGTTCCACGTTGGCGCCGGAATCCCTGGTGTTGCGCCGCACTACACTCCGCCACCAACAACCTTCAACGTGCTTCTTGGCTCCTACTGGTTCGATAACCTTGGTTTCTTACTGAGGGAAAACTTGTTGCTGTGCGCATCACACCTTCCTCTTGGGGTTCCCAACGGACGTGTCAACTACACGCCATCATGCTGCAGTAAGCTGGGCAAGCTCGAAGCAGTGCACGGTGGCGAAGTCTTCAATAGAATCGGAGTACATAGCGGCTTCAGAGGCTTCATCAGAAGCGGTATGGATGAAGAGGTTCATTGTAGAGCTCGGTGTGGTTCCTAGTGCATTGGACCCAGTAGTCATCTACTGTGACAACATGGGTGCCATCACCAATGCACAAGAACCAAGGTCACACAATAGGCTGAAGCATATCAAGCTGCGTTATCATTCGATTCGCGAGTACATCGAAGATGGAGAAGTAAAGATTTGCAAAGTATACACTGATCTGAATGTAGCAGATCCGTTGACTAAAGCTCTCCCTAGGGCAAAGCATGACCAACACCAGAATGCCATGGGTGTTAGGTACCTTACAATGTCATCTAGATTATTGACTCTAGTGCAAGTGGGAGACTGTTGGAGATATGCCCAAGAGGCAATAATAAAAGTGGTTATTATATATCTTTATGTTTATGATAAATGTTTATATACCATGCTATAATTGTATTAACCGAAACATTGATACATGTGTGATATGTAAACAACAATGAGTCCCTAGTAAGCCTCTTAACTAGCTTGTTGATTAATAGATGATTAGTTTCATAATCATGAACATTGGATGTTATTAATAACAAGGTTATATCATTATATGAATGATGTAATGGACACACCCAATTAAGCGTAGCATAAGATCACGTCATTAAGTTATTTTCTATAAGCTTTCGATACATAGTTACCTAGTCCTTTCGACCATGAGATCATGTAAATCACTTATACCGGAAAGGTACTTTGATTACATCAAACGCCACCTGCGTAAATGGGTGGTTATAAAGGTGGGATTAAGTATCCGGAAAGTATGAGTTGAGGCATATGGATCAACAGTGGGATTTGTCCATCCCGATGACGGATAGATATACTCGGGCCCTCTCGGTGGAATGTCGTCTAATGTCTTGCAAGCATATGAATAAGTTCATAAGAGACCACATACCACGGTACGAGTAAAGAGTACTTGTCGAGAGACGAGGTTGAACAAGGTATAGAGTGATACCGATGATCAAACCTCGGACAAGTAAAATATCGCGTGACAAAGGGAATTGGTATCGTATGTGAATGGTTCATTCGATCACTAAGTCATCGTTGAATGTGTGGGAGCCATTATGGATCTCCAGATCCCGCTATTGGTTATTGGTCGGAGAGAGTTCTCACCCATGTCCACATAGTTCACGAACCGTAGGGTGACACACTTAAGGTTTGATGTTGTAATAGTAGAACTTGTATATGGAATGGAGTTCTAAGTATTGTTCGAAGTCTCGGATGGGATCCCGGACATCACGAGGAGTTCCGGAATGGTCCGGAGAATAAGATTCATATATAGGAAGTCATATTCCAAGTTTGGAAATGATCCGGTGCATTTATGGAAGGATCTAGAAGGTTCTAGAAAAGTCCGGAAGAAATCACTTTGGAAGGCGGAGTCCCGGAGGGACTCCACCACCCATGGCCGGCCAACCCTAGGGGGTGGAGTCCCAGGTGGACTCCACCTAAGGTGGCCGGCCACCCCCTCCCAAGGAAAGGTGGGAGTCCCACCTCAAGTGGGAATCCCACCTTGGGTAGGTTTCATGTCATATGGAAGGTTTTGGTTTGGGGTCTTATTCGAAGACTTGTATACCAACTCTTCGGTGTTCCACCTATATAACGAGGGACAAGGGGAGGGGGCCGGCCACCCCAAGACCACAAGGTGGCCGCACCCTATAGTGGCCGGCGCCCCCCTCTCCCAAACCCTAGCCGCCCCACCTCCTCCACCTCTCCCGCAAACGCTTAGCGAAGCTCCGCCGGAGTTCTCCATCGCCACCGCCACCACGCCGTCGTGCTGCCGGATTCAAGGAGGAGCTACTACTTCCGCTGCCCGCTGGAACGGGGAGAAGGACGTCGTCTTCATCAACACCGAACGTGTGACCGAGTACGGAGGTGCTCCCGATCGTGGCACCGTGATCAAGATCTTCTACGCGCTTTTGCAAGCGGCAAGTGATCGTCTACCGCAGCAACAAGAGCCTCATCTTGTAGGCTTTGGAAATCTTCAAGGGTGAGTCTCGATCATCTCCTCGTTGCTCCCATCTTCTAGATTGCATCTTGGCTTGGTTTGCGTTCTCGCGGTAGGAAAATTTTTGTTTTCTATGCAACGTATCCCTACAATAACACATCCGTGAATAACCACCGCAACGACCTTCGGCAAGCCACCTATTGGTCCATCACAATTAAGGGATTTTCCCGTGGTTATTTTTAAGCATTGCGAGTCCCTTCTTATCCCCTCTTCCGTACAATAGTGCACCACACACGGGATGTCACTTCCCGTCATATACACTACCGAACTTCCGACGGTAGTTTCCTGATGTGACCCTTAGGCAAATATTACATGGTCGACATCATGCAACATCACAAGAGAGAACTAACATAAAATCATAGTGCAAAGCTATAAATTATCTCAATTCATATAATTATACTACTAGGGTTTCTCCATCTCCCCCAAGAACGGGATGAACTACTCACACATGGAGACAATCAAGAACATCATCATAAACTTGTGTGTGGGATAGGAATAACGGTGTGAATCCAAGTACAAACCCACAATGGTAATGGAGATTACAATCTAATGAGATGGAGAGAATGGAGATGGTGATTCGTTGTGGATGATGATGAAGGTGATGATGCCTTGTCCTCCAATGATCCGGGTAGCAGCTTGGATGAGGCCCCTTCTTGATCTTCCTTGCGATATCTTCTAGGACGGTGTTTTGGTGTTTCTGGTCGCGTACGTGCTTGGATCTCAGATCCGTCTGCGGGAGGTGAAAGTATTTGATGAGGTGGTGCTTCTGATGGGTGGTACGGGCGGACGGTACTGGAAGGCCTGATGCGTGCAGTCGACACGTCCGTTGGGAACCCCAAGAGGAAGGTGTGATGCGTACAGTAGCAAGTTTTCCCTCGGAAAGAAACCAAGGTTTATCGAACCAGGAGGAGCCAAGAAGCACGTTGAAGGTTGATGGCGGAGGAGTGTAGTGCGGCGCAACACCGGGGATTCCGGCGCCAACGTGGAACCCGCACAACACAATCACGGAACTTTGCCCCAACGTAACGGCGAGGTTGTCAATCTCACCGGCTTGCTCGTAAACAAAGGATTAGATGTATAGTGTGGATGATGATGGTTGTTTGCAAAGAACAAGTAAAGAAAAATTGCAGTAGGTTGTATTTCGGGTGTAAAGAATAGGACCGGGGTCCACGGATCACTAGTGGTGTCTCTCCCATAAGATAGCAGATGGTGGGTGAACAAATTACGGGTGGGCAATTGACAAATAAAGAAGGCATAACAATGCACATACATATATCATGATGAGTACTATGAGATTTAATCATGGCATTACGACAAAATACATAGACCGCTATCCAACATGCATCTATGCCTAAAAAGTCCACTTTCGGGTTATCATCCGAACCCCCTCCAGTATTAAGTTGTAAACAACGAGACAATTGCATTAAGTATGGTGCGTAATGTAATCAACACAAATATCCTTAGACAAAGCATCGATGTTTTATCCCTAGTGGCAACAAGCACATCCACAACCTTAGAACTTTCCGTCACATCGTCCTGCATTTAATGGAGGCATGAACCCACTATCGAGCATAAATACTCCCTCTTGGAGTAACAAGTATCAACTTGGCCATAGCCTCTACTAGCAACGGAGAGCATGCAAGAACATAAATAACATATATGATAGATTGATAATCAACTTGACATAGTATTCAATATTCATCGGATCCCAACAAACACAACATGAAGGATTACAAATAGATGATCTTGATCATGATAGGAAGCTCTCAAGATCTAACATGATAGCACCATGAGGAGAAGACGACCATCTAGCTACTGCTATGGACCCATAGTCCAGGGGTGAACTACTCACACATCGATCCGGAGGCGATCATGACGATGAAGAGACCTCCGGGAGATGATTCCCCTCTCCGTCAGGGTGCCGGAGGCGATCTCCTGAATCCCCCGATATGGGATTGGCGGCGGCGGTGTCTCTAGAAGGTTTTCCGTATCGTGGCTCTCGGTACTGGGGGTTTCGCGACGAAGACTATATGTAGGCGGAAGGGCAGGTCAGGAGGCGCCACGGGGCCCCACACAACAGGGCCGCGCGGGCCCCTTTCTGGCCGCGCCGCCCTAGTGTGGCGGCGCCTCGTGGCCCCACTTCGTAAGTCCTCCGGTCTTCTGGAAGCTTCGTGGAAAAATAGGCCACTGGGCGTTGATTTCGTCCAATTCCGAGAATATTTCCTTACTAGGATTTCGAAACCAAAAACAGCGAGAAAACAACGATCGGCTCTTCGGCATCTCGTCAATAGGTTAGTGCTGGAAAATGCATAAATATGACATATAATGTGTATAAAACATGTGAGTATCATCATAAAAGTAGCATGGAACATAAGAAATTATAGATACGTTTGGGACGTATCAAGCATCCCCAAGCTTAGTTCCTACTCGCCCTCGAGTAGGTAAACGATAACAAAGATAATTTCTGAAGTGACATGCTATCATAATCTTGATCATACTATTGTAAAGCATATGATATGAATGCAGCGATTCGAAGCAATGATGAAGATAATGAGTAAACTAATGAATCATATAGCAAAGACTTTTCATGAATAATACTTTCAAGACAAGCATCAATAAGACTTGCATAAGAGTTACTCATAAAGCAATAAATTCAAAGTAAAAGCATTGAAGCAACACAAAGGAGATATAAGTTTCAGCGGTTGCTTTCAACTTCAACATATTTATCTCATGGATAATTGTCAACACAAAGTAATATAACAAGTGCAATAGGTAAACATGTAAGAATCAATGCACACAGTTGATACAAGCGTTTTCTTCTAAGATAGAAAGAATAGGCAAACTGACTCAACAATAAAGTAGAAGATAGGCCCTTCGCAGAGGGAAGCAGTGATTACTATATTTGTGCTAGAGCTTTTCATTTTGAAAACAAGAAACAATTTTGTCAACGGTAGTAATAAAGCATATGAGTTATGTATAAGACATCTTATAAGTTGCAAGCCTCATGCATAGTATACTAATAGTGCTCGCACCTTGTCCTAATTAGCTTGGGTTAACACGGATTATCATTGCATAGCATATGTTTCAACCAAGTGTCACAAAGGAGTACCTCTATGCCGCTCGTACAAAGGTCTAAGGAGAAAGCTCACATTGGATTTCTCGCTTTTGATTATTCTCAACTTAGACATCCATGCCGGGACAACATAGACAACAGATAATGGACTCCTCTTTAATGCATAAGCATTCAACAACAGTTAATATTCTCATAAGAGATTGAGGATTAGCTGTCCACACTGAAACTTCCACCCTGAATCATGGCTTTAGTTAGCGGCCCAATGTTCTTCTCTAACAGTATGCATACTCAAACCGTTTGATTGTGAGAACCTCCCTTACTTCAGACAAGACGAACATGCATAGCAACTCACATGATATTCAACAAAGGAAAAAGAGTTGATGGCGTCCCCAGAAATATGGTTACCACTCAACAAGCAACTTATTAAGAAATAAGACACATAAGTACATATTCTTCACCACAATAGTTTTTAAGCTATTTTGTCCCATGAGCTATATATTGCAAAGGCAAAGAATAGAAGTTTTAAAGGTAGCACTCAAGTAATTTACTTTGGAATGGCGGAGAAATACCATGTGGTAGGTAGGTATGGTGGACACAAATGGCATGGTTATTGGCTCAAGGATTTGGATGCACGAGAAGAATTCCTCTCAATACAAGGCTAGGCTAGCAAGATTGTTTGAAGCAAACTCAAGTATAAAAGGTGCAGCAAAGCTCACATATGAACATATTGTAACTATTATAAGACTTTATATTGTCTCCTTGTTGTTCAAACACCTCAACCAGAAAATATCTAGACTCTAGAGATCAATCATGCAAACCAAATTTTAACAAGCTCTATGTAGTTATTCATTAATGAGTACAAGGTACATGATGCAAGAGCTTAAACAAGATCTATATGAGCACAACAATTGCCAAGTATCACATTATTCAAGACATTAAACCATTTACCACATGCGGCATTTTCCGTTTCCAACCATATAACAATGAATGAAGTAGTTCAAATTTCGCAATGAACATTAAAGATGAAGCTAAGAACATATGTGTTCATACGAAACAGCGGAGCGTGTCTCTCTCCCAAACAAAGAATGCTAGGATCCGATTTTATTCAAACAAAAACAAAAATAAAAACAGACAGACGCTCCAAGTAAAGCACATAAGATGTGACGGAATAAAAATATAGTTTCACTAGAGGAACTCGATAAGTTGTCGATGAAGAAGGGATGCCTTGGGCATCCCCAAGCTTAGACGCTTGAGTCTTCTTAAAATATGCAGGGGTGAACCACGGGGGCATCCCAAAGCTTTGACCTTTCACTCTTCTTGATCATATTGTATCATCCTCCTCTCTTGACCCTTGAAAACTTTCTCCACACTAAACTCGAAACAAACTCATTAGAGGGTCAGTGCATAATTCATATATTCAGAGGTGACATAATCATTCTTAACACTTCTGGACATTGCACAAAGCTACTGAAAGTTAATGGAACAAAGAAATCTATCTAACATAGCAAAACGAGCAATGCGAAATAAAAGGCAGAATCTGTCAAAACAGAACAGTTCGTAAAGACGAATTTTAAAGTGGCACCAGACTTGCTCAGATGAAAATGCCCAAAGTGAATGAAAGTTGCGTACATATCTGAGGATCACGCACGTAAATTGGCAGATTTTTTAAAATTTTGTACAGAGACTACTGCTCAAATTCGTGACAGCAAGAAATATGTTCCTGCGCAGCAATCCAAATCTAGTATTGGCTTTACTATCAAAGACTTTACTTGGCACAACAATGCAATAAAATAAAGATAAGGAGAGGTTGCTACAGTAGTAAACAACTTCCAAGACTCAAATATAAAATAAAGTGCAGAAGTAAAATAATGGGTTGTCTCCCATAAGCGCTTTTTTTAACGCCTTTCAGCTAGGCGCAGAAAGTGTGTATCAAGTATTATCAAGAGATGGAGCATTACCTCGGGCATTACACCTACCTTTCTTATTATTTTTCTTACCCTTTGATTTAGGGAATACATGTCTACCTCCCGGTGTAGAGGTGAATTTTAAGGTGCCTTCTCCCACATCTATGACTGCTCCCAATAGTTTCAGCAGGGATCTTCCGAGTGTGATTTGTCCTGTTCCTACACAATCAATAACAAGATAATCAGTGGATATTATTCTTCCAAGAATGGTTGTATGCACACCCTCGGCTATTACCTTAGGAGTTATGACAGATTTATCAATAAGAGTTATTCCTTCTCCCCCTTCAACGAGTCCCCAAAGTGTTAAAGATTCATAGATACTCTTAGGCATAAGGCAAAATTCAGACATAATATCACAATTGGCATGAAAAGTTTCACCACCTATAACAACTTTAATAGTAGGGTCCCATATTGAAGGTTCAGAGTTCACCAAAACTTGATCAAGACGGTTACGAACATAACTATAATTTTTTTCCAAGCAAGATGCACTTGTCTCAAGAGTGTTTAATCTATTATAGATGCTAATAAGAGCAGAATCATAGTTATTAGCTGAACTATGTGATGCAACCAATTTTTTTATGGCATTAAAAGCTTGATCACCGTCGCAATGAAGGAAATCTCCTCCCACTACAGCATCCAAGGCATATCTATAGCGAATCATAAGCCCGAAATAAAAGTTACTAAGGAGCAAACTTAGAGTCATTTGAGGTTCAGCTTTACGATAAGAATCAAAAATTCTGGACCAAGCATCTTTAAAACTCTCCTCATCCCCTTGTTTAAAAGTGAAGACTAATTCCTCATGTGAAGAAGTAACAGGTGCAGAGCTAGACATGATAACAAAAGTAAAAATGCAAGTAACTAATTTTTTTGTGTTTTTGATATGGAGAACAAGACAGTAAATAAAGTAAAACTAGCAACTAATTTTTTTGTGTTTTGATATAAGAAGCAAACAAAGCAGTAAATAAAATAAAGCAAGACAAAAACAAAGTAAAGAGATTGGAAGTGGAAGACTCCCCTTGCAGCGTGTCTTGATCTCCCCGGCAACGGCGCCGTGAAAAGAGCTTGATGCGTGCGATCGACACGTCCGTTGGGAACCCCAAGAGGAAGGTGTGATGCGTACGAGTAGCAAGTTTTCCCTCGAAAAGAAACCAAGGTTTATCGAACCGGGAGGAGCCAAGAAGCACGTTGAAGGTTGATGGCAGAGGAGTGTAGTGCGGCGCAACACCGGGGATTCCGGCGCCAACGTGGAACCCGCACAACACAATCATAGAATTTTGCCCCAACGTAACGACGAGGTTGTCAATCTCACCGGCTTGCTGTAAACAAAGGATTAGATGTATAGTGTGGATGATGATGGTTGTTTGCAAAGAACGAGTAAAGAACAATTGCGAGTAGGTTGTATTTCGAGTGTAAAGAATAGGACCGGGGTCCACGGATCACTAGTGGTGTCTCTCCCATAAGATAGCGAGATGTTGGGTGAACAAATTACAGTTGGGCAATTGACAAATAAATAAGGCATAACAATGCACATACATATATCATGATGAGTACTATGAGATTCAATCAGGGCTTTACGACAAAGTACATAGACCGCTATCCAACATGCATCTATGCCTAAAAAGTCCACTTTCAGGTTATCATCCGAACCCCTTCAGGTATTAAGTTGTAAACAACAGACAATTGCATTAAGTATGGTGCGTAATGTAATCAACACAAATATCCTTAGACAAAGCATCGATGTTTTATCCCTAGTGGCAACAGCACATCCACAACCTTAGAACTTTCTCATCACTTCGTCCCGGATTTAATGGAGGCATGAACCCACTATCGAGCATAAATACTCCCTCTTGGAGTCACAAGTATCAACTTGGCCAGAGCCTCTACTAGCAACGGAGAGCATGCAAGAACATAAATAACATATATGATAGATTGATAATCAACTTGACATAGTATTCAATATTCACCGGATCCCAACAAACACAACATGAAGGATTACAAATAGATGATCTTGATCATGATAGGCAGCTCACAAGATCTAACATGATAGCACAATGAGGAGAAGACGACCATCTAGCTATTGTTATGGACCCATAGTCCAGGGGTGAACTACTCACACATCGATCCGGAGGCGATCATGGCGATGAAGAGACCTCCGGGAGATGATTCCCCTCTCGGCGAGGTGCCGGAGGCGATCTCCCGAATCCCCCGAGATGGGATTGGCGGCGGCGGCGTCTGCGGAAGGTTTTCCGTATCGTGGCTCTCGGTACTGGGGGTTTCGCGACGAAGACTATATGTAGGCGGAAGGGCAGGTCAGGAGGCGCCACGAGGGCCCCACACAACAGGGCCGCGCGGGCCCCTTGCTGGCCGCGCCGCCCTAGTGTGGCGGCGCCTCGTGGCCCCACTTCGTAAGTCCTCCGGTCTTCTGGAAGCTTCGTGGAAAAATAGGCCCCTGGGCGTTGATTTCGTCCAATTCCGAGAATATTTCCTTACTAGGATTTCTGAAACCAAAAATAGCAGAAAACAACGAATCGGCTCTTCGGCATCTCGTCAATAGGTTAGTGCCGGAAAATGCATAAATATGACATATAATGTGTATAAAACATATGAGTATCATCATAAAAGTAGCATGGAACATAAGAAATTATAGATACGTTTGGGACGTATCAAGGCCCACCCGTACCGATACCCGTTAAAGTTACAGGAGGTTGTCCTCGCATTGTCCTTTCGCCCAACTGCATAATTAAGTGCAAAAATGATTTCTATCACGTCAAAATGCCAGGAAATGACAGTTTTCATTGATATTTCATTAATGACTTACTATTTGGAGATCCTATGTAGACACGAATAAAAGGGCGCGGTAGCGCGGTGAAATAAAAAATTCCTACCACTACTCAATGATAGCTTAATGAAATAATGATACGGAAACATGCTAAACATGCACTCATCAATGTGCAAGGCAAAGATATGGTCTTGCTAGGTTTTCCGTTAATCGATCTCAAGATGGTTGTTGGGAGACCGGGTTATAGGATAGATATCCACACTATCAAGAGGGGCTTTCGGTTGTGTAACTTGATCGCATCGTTTTAGGGAGCTCAATCCTTTGCACGCTTTGCATTTTCTAGTTCTTGTTGCTTCTTGGTTTTTCTCTATGTGAGAATCTTGAGTTTTTTCTAGCTTTTCAATAAGCTTAAATTCATCAAAAACGGAATCTGATGCATCTTCTATTGCGTTTTCGAGCTAGGATATTTTTACCGATTCAACGTGTGGAGAGGTTTCACCTATAAATTAAAAACATCCTTTGATGGTTCCTAATATTTTCACTTTATTTGGTGTTCTATTTATTGTTATCTTTCCAACAAAATTAGTTTCATCTCAATCGGGGTTCGGAAAAATTGTGAAAGCTTAACTTCTTTTGAGAAAACTCCAATTTGAAGGAACTCTGCGAAACTAGCGTGCAAACCGGCGCCACCGGGCTCACCGCCGAAACCATCCAGCTGCCGCCAAAATATTCCGGCTATACCGGGCGCTATTCCAGCGGTCGCTGAACTGGTTCCGCTTCGCCTGATTCAAACCGGCGAGGAAACCGGCTTGTCCGCCCAACCTTGTGTGTTGGTTGCCGTTTCGGCGAGCATTCCAGTTCGT
Source organism: Lolium rigidum (assembly GCF_022539505.1). Taxonomy (NCBI): domain Eukaryota; kingdom Viridiplantae; phylum Streptophyta; class Magnoliopsida; order Poales; family Poaceae; genus Lolium; species Lolium rigidum. The sequence goes on from NC_061509.1 coordinate 74,879,908, forward strand.
TGGTCTTTGCACCGGACCATCTGACATGTAAACCGGCACCGTTGAACTTACTGTCGGATTGCGTCGCAGATATCCCCTCAAACGGCTAGTTTTCTTCCTTGGACTATAAATAACCTTTTTTTCTCCTTGAGAGAAGGTCAACAATTATGTCTCCCTCTACTCCATTGTTGAACCTCAAAAGCTTGCTTCCTCTCTCATTCCTCCTAGGATTCTTGAATCTTCTTGAGAGATTCGAAAGAGGGGATCTACATCTGCAATGCCCACCAATCAATTTCCCCTCTAAGTAAGAGGAGGAACTCTTGGGATCTAGGTCTTGATGTCATTTATTAATTTTATCCATTGTTCTTCCTCTTTAATTCCTCCCTAGCACTTGTTGTTTTGGTAAGATTTGAGTGTGAAGAATTTGAACATATTTGATATTTTTTGCTTTACATCCTTGCATAGTATTACACTTTTCATTACGATTAGTTTGAGTAAGAGACCGTGAGCTCTTCACTTTTGAAGGGTGCAACATCTTAGTTGGCTTGGCGGTTGGTGACCATATCAAGAAGAATCATTCTAGGCTTCTGGCGTTGGCCACTACTAGATAATACCCCGCGCGTTGCGGCCTGAAACGAAGCATGCATGATAGCAAAAATTTGCAAACTTCTAAAATTGGAATTCAAATATACTCATGGTGGATATATAGAAAAAAAATTAACAATAATTTACTAGAGGATGCAAATTTGTATTTCAATTTTTATGGACAGATTAATCTTTTTCATATATATTGCAAGATAAAAACGACTAAGTGAGTAACATCCATAAACATTGATGTATAGCAGAGACTGACTATGAACCGTTCTGCTTCCGCTTGTATGATACTCTCGAGCGTGTCATTTATATTTAGATTTCAGATATACAATAAAGCGCTTGCCACCCCGTGATGAATATTCACACAAATCAAATTTATATCTGCTGAAATCTCGATGAGTATGCGTTTTGAAAATAATAGCAGAGAGAAGTGGATACAGTGTGGTAGTTTCCAATGTGAGTTTCCTCCATACAACAAATCAAGCCATCAAGATCTCCCATGCCTCTCAAATATGAATATTTAATGTGAACGGATTATGGCAACTCTGGTTTTGTGTTTATCTGTTGCTTCATTCATAAAGCATTACAGCCATTCACTGGCAGATTCTTCCAGAGCCAAAACCTAAAAATCATTCTAAAAACAAGAGCATGCTTATATCATTTCAAATGAAAAAACCTGGTTATATCTTTTTTCTTTTTGAAACCCAAAAAAACTTGCTTATATCAACATGATATATGTAGACTAAAACTGACACACACCCGTCATCTAACAAACCCTGAAAAGCTCACTGAGGGAAGTGGGTGATGCTGCTTTTTTGAACACCGACAACATATAGTTTCAGCACAAAAGAATAAATTAGTAATACATCTCTTTGCTTAATATTATGTTTAATGGAACCTGAGAAATAGCACAGTCAGGCTAAAACAGATTAAATGAAAAGGCAGCTTCCCGCTTTTAGAGAACTACCAAATGAAAGGAACACATGCATATATACCCAAAAAATGATCAATCGAAACTGCAGAAACCAATCTACCCGAAGGTTCATTTGTTTTTGCTAGAAGACCTGAACTTTGATTTTGATCTGAAGCCAAAGTCAGGTGTTGACATCCGCATAAATTAAGAGAAGAACGGCGCTCACAGAGGCCCCAGGCACACAACATCAGACAACATTTAGAAGACGCTGGCAGCTGTCAGTGTCGACCTACGATCAGACCTCCACCTGAACCGTAACCAGAGCTTGTGATGGACGATATGTTGGATGGCCTGCACAACCTAGTAGCTAAGGAGGAGAAGAGGCGTCTTGCCTCCGGCGATTGCGCTGGCATGATTAGAGACCAATCAGTTGATTGGGGCAGACGGAATTTCAAGGCGAATCAGTGGAGGGTGTATGAGATGGGCATGTGAGTAGGTCCCTGGCGAAATCGAGATCAGCTGTTATAAAGGCCAATCGTCGCATCGGTTACTCTTGTTTGGAGAAGATGAAAAAGCAGAGATAAATCGTCTTTTGATTTGTTGCATCGGTGGAGGAGATGAATATGAAGAGCAACAAAGGAAAAAAAAATCATTTGCATTAGGTGGCAGATTTGCTTAGGTGGTAAGGTAGGATTGGTTCATAAGGTGGGCACCTTGCATGTTGAGATGAACCCTGATGCCCTCATTTGACCCAGCTCTGACTATCACTCAGCTTCAGAGAGTGAGTTTCCTGCACTGGCTGACATGTTAGCAGTACAGAAATCACCCATGGTAGTAAGGACATGAATGCACTTTCTGACCTGCATTGCACGTATAAACATCACCAGTAAGGCAGTAACAACGAAATATAATTCCCTTGACTGTAGTCAAGTGGGATCTTACCAAAATCCCAATTATAATTCATTTTGTGGTTTCTAGTTAAAACACAAAATGAACTATAAGTGGGACATTGGTGGGATCCCACTTGCATCTCTACTTGACAGTCTAACTGACCAAAGATTCCAAATCAAGGCGTGCTTCTAGATTCAAGAAGGAAAAAGTGCAAACAAGGGGCAAACCTACGACGGAGAACTATTCCCACAGGAGGGCAAAGAGGGGCACATAGCTCATACATGTGATCTCTTCCATCTTCATAAGATAAATGAAAATGTGAACATGTCAACATAGATGTGAGTAGGATACTAGGATCAAAGGGACAGATAATATGAAGAGAAATGAACACTTCATTATCTCCCAAAGAAATGTTTCCTTCTGATTATTTTTATCCATTTTTCTTTCATGGCTATGTTGTTTAACTAGCAATGAAATGTCTATTGACCTGGTCAAATGCTTTCAAATGTTGCATGTCCATATGTTTTTTTGCAGTGCATCTAAATAGGGTCTAACAATTTTCTATGACTGCAACAAACTGTTTGATTGTTGCAAAACATCTTTATGTGGAATGTCAAACTAACCCAAAAATAACTTTTGAAAGAACCGAATTAACGCATATCAGGAGCAAATAAGTCTGATTTTGCAAGTATTCATCGACTATAGAGTCCAAGAGCCTGGACAGCATTCTGCAAGGGAGGGGGGGGGGAGAGAGTGATAGCCTGGTACACGGGCGGACGCAACGCCCCTACCACCCGGCTCTTGCCTGGGCTTCACCATCAATCACCTGTTGCACGAGGACAAATCAAGCTAGAAAATCTGGAATGAGCTGGGGCGAAATCTGGACAGCGTGGTGGCCTGGTGGGCTTCAAAATATTGGTCCTGAGCCATAACGCTTCAAAATAATTTGAATGCGTTGTCACCTTGTGAATATTCAAATGTGCTGTGAACTTGTGAACATTGGAATGTGCTGTGAACGTGTAATGTATTGCATTCGTGTTTTCGCATTCAAACTATTTTTTTTTTTTCAAAAATGCATTCAAACTATTGTTAAGACGCTATTTGCTCCATATAATGCTTACTCTTCAAAAAAAAAAAAGTTACCTTGCAGTGTGCCAGTATTCAACAAATTCCTGGGCCCCCCTCTGGCCTAATAGGGCATGTTATTGAGCTCAAACGATAGACAGCATAGTCAAGATTCAAGTCATGAATTTTTGCTTCAGGTGTTGTAGTGTTGTTGTTATTTGCATTTCTTTCCTTCTAATGAACTTATATCCATTTTCTCTTCCATGGATATGCTGTTTCACTAACAATGGAATTTGTATTGAGCTAGTCAAATGTTCAAAAATGTCAAAACATGTATAAATACCTTATAATGATATTGACATGTGTATCTATTCTTTTCCAGTGCATCTAAATTAGGGTCCAACGATGTTCTATGACTGCAACAAATTTGTTGATTGTTGCGAAGCATCTCTAAGTGGAGTGTCAAACTAACCCAAAAATAACTTTGAAAGAACAGAATTAGCGGTTTAGTTTTCCAAGTATTCAGAGTTCAGACTATAGAGTCCATGAGCCTGGACAGCATTCTGCATGGGAAGGGGGAGAGGACGATATCCTGATACAGCATGCTTGAGCTCAACTCATAGACAGCATAGTCAACATTCAAGTCATAAATCATATCTTCATTGTACTAAAATAGCATATTCAGTTAATCAACAACAGTGGACCATAAGTAAGTAACATATCTTCAAGGTAACCAACTACAGCAAAGCCACACAGCATTATACATGAAACATTTACCATTTTTTGTCTTAAAGGGGATCGTTCATTCCACCGCAAAATATACAACAACAGTTACAAATGCTTGCCCAACAACAGGTCCTGAAAAGAGGGAAACATTTGCAACATTTCAGTGCCCTGCTCTAACCAATTTCGTTTACATATTGTACAAAATCACTAATTTGTAATAGTACCTAATCAAGTTTTTAGTTTGCTCTCTTTGAGTTTGTGGAGCTTGTGATCTTTAATATATACTGCATACTTTGCAATTAACAAGTTGATGATAAGAATCAAGGCAAGTTTGCTTACATCAATCACTCTCGTTGCCATCGCTGCCCCCGCCTGTCCGACGGAGGCCGTCGCGCGCAGTAGCCAGAGATGGGTCAAGGGACGCGGCGGTCTTGAAGGACCTCCTGGCTTCGGCAGTGAGGCCCTTCCTCTCGTAGCACTCACCAAGTAGAGCATGAGCGCGGGGGTTCTCGGGGCTAAGGCGGACTGCCTCGGCCAGATCCGCGGCGGCCTGGTCGAGGCGGCGGCGGCGGTTGAGCGCTAGCGCGAGCTCGGCGCGCTTGGCGAGAGCGTCCCCGCGCTCCCGCGGCTCAAGGGAGCGCGCGAGCGGCGGCGCGAGGGCGGCGTCGAGGGTGCGCAGCGCGGGGAGGCGGTGGCCCTGGAGGTCGAGGGCGAGGGCCTTGAGGATCAGCGGCGCGGCGTCGCGGGGGTCGAGCGCGATGGCGCGGTCCGCCTCTGCGACGGCCGCGCGGGCAAGCGGGCCCGGCGGCTTGGGCGCGGCGGCACGCGCGCGGGCGAGGAGCTGGGCGCCCAGCGCGAAGTGCCGGCGCGACTGCGCGGCGGAGGAGCCGCCGGCCCTGCGTCGGAGGCGGTGAGCAACGCGACGGGGGAGGGAGTGCAGGGCGACGAGCATGCCCGCGGCGAGGATGAAGAGGAGGCCCTGGACGACGGCCTCCGGCCAGCTAGCGGCGGCGCCCAAGGTCAGGACTGACATGGCTCGGTGTAGGGTGCGGCTCGAGACTTCGTCAGAAGGTTGGAAACAAGTACTCCGACGAACAAACCTAGCAAAAGTTAAACAAACAAGAAACGAAAGAGTTTGGGAGCATTTGAACACATTATGAAAGAGTTTGGGAGTAATTTCATACAGTTCTTCAAAAAAAAATCCATACAGAAGTCTACCATGCGTCCAGGACGACCTACTGCGTGTGCTTTAACACTGGAGCAGACTGACAATGTTCCACTATCAAGTCAGCCAATGTCAGCCAACTTGTGAGTAAGGATAGCTTAACTAAAATTTTGGCAATATTTTGGTCAGGCAATTTTGTGCATAATCCAAACATATCTTTAATATTGATGGCTGTTTTTGATCCATCAGTACTGCCTTTGGAGTCTCCAATTATGGGTATGTTGCGGGTGATGGTGGAAACTGACTCACTCAACCATGGGGAGCCTATGGCACGATCCTAAATACTCTCTCGTTAGCCAAAAACTAGGCAATTGGATGCTTGGGTTTTCTCAAAATCTTGGTCCACATGCGCGTCAAAGCAGTCTAGGGCAGGCCCAGCTGCTACGCATGAATTGGTCATTTCCACAAATGCAGGCCCCGTGGAGCGCATAGTGAGGCTTCCCATGCACGTGTGGGAAAGCAGCGCGAGGCGCCGTGTCGGTTCGTGTCACGGGCAACAAATTCCCCCACCACCTTCTTCCTCCTCTCATTCTCTCTCTATCTCTCTCTCTCTCTCTCTCTCTCTCTCTCTCTCTCTCTCGTCTCACTCCCTTCCCCCAAACTCGTCGGCGGTTCCTCTGCCAGCGACGAGGCGTAGATCGACGGCGGAGGTTGTCTACCATCTCCGCTTCTTTGTCGCCTCCGTTGCTTCGACTTCGACCGCGCATCATCGTCTCCGAGCAAGAACCCCTACACCGCCTCAACTTCGACCTTTGGCAGCTCGGCAATTGCGGTAAGCCTTCCAAAATCCCTCACCGCCCCTTGATTACCATAGATCTACATTATCTGGTTTGGAGACGCGCGATTGATGACATGCATATCATATCTGCTAGGGTTAGGGCTCCATCGGACTACTATTCCGGGGTTTATTCCCTTTCTGCCATTCGTATTGTTCTCTACGTGCCTCGTTTTCTAAGATATATGTGCAATTGCTTATTGGTTCAGTAGACCTTGTAGTTCAATTGTCAACTAGATCTGTTCAGAAATTCAGATTCATGCTTCTGCCGATGATTTGAACTATGAAAGTGCGTAGAACATTGGGGTATTTGAAAGGATCTTATGCCGCACCTAGAGGGGGTGTGAATAGGTGCTACCCAATTTTTAGTTCTTTTTCAATTAAGGCTTGATGCAAAGATAAATTCTCTAGATATGCAACTATGTGAATTTCGCTAGATGACAAGTTATACAACTAAGCAAGATATAGCTAGGCAAGATATAATAATACAATAAAGGATAGAGGTAACCGAGAGTGGAGCACACAGAGACACAAGGGATGATTCCCGTAGTTCCTTCCTTTTGAGGGAAAGTATGTCTACGTTGGAGGGGTGTGGTTGTCACAAAGGCCTAACCAACACCACACAGGCATCACCTTGTTCTCCGGTGAGCAATGCTACAAAGACCTAGCTCACTTGTCCACTAAGGGATTTCCTTGAGGCGGAAACCGGGCCTTTACAAGGTTCTTGGGGCACACATTCACAACTGATTTGGAGGCTCCCAATAGCTGTAACAACAACAAGATCAATTCAAGTAACAACAACTAGGGTTTCCAAAAGGAACACTAGCAAAGGGGCCCTCAAGCAAATTAAGGGGAAATGCAAATCGCTTTGGTGAAGATGTAGATTGGGGTTTTCTCCTTCGATTCTCCAAAGATCAAGAGCTTTGATGTTTGGAGGAGGAGATCAGTTGATTTTGGTGGCTCAGCTTGAGTGGATGAACTTAGAGAGAGTGAGCAACCTGAGCTTAGGGAAGAAGGGGGTATTTAACCCCCCCCCCCCCCTAATCGAGTCGTTGCTGAAAAGTGAGGCCGAATATTCTAGCCTAAGTAAGGGCCGGATATTCCGGCCTAAGTAATGGCCGGATATTCCGGTCCCCCCGTAATATCCGGTGCAATGGAAAATATCCGGCCAAATTTCTAGGCCAGATTTTCAGGGGCCGGATATTTGCAAATATCTGGCTTGGGGCAACTTTGCTCCTTTTTTTCCTTGATTTTCAACATGAATTCGATCAAGGATTAACTCTGACCATTTCAACACACATCAATGTATCACACATGTTGTCATCAAACACACAAAACCATAAAGTTGGAGAGATGTTCTTTCAATCCCCCCTTTGTGGTGTTTGATGACAACATACAGATTTGCAATAAAATCACTAGTATGAACCATCATGTTGACAAAAGATGGAGGCACTCCCCCCTACATGTGTGCATATAAGTAATTTGCATTTGAATACAAATTCAGCACACATAGGTACTAGAGGCCTCGAAACATAAGCTAGGGAACATGAACAACAACATAAGACATAATCACATATAGTTGAGACATTGAGATAGAGATCATACCATTACGGTGATATAGAATGCTGAATACCATATGTCACACACCATATAATAATTCATAGTCTCAACATATAGAATATAGAATACCGAAATCCATGTCTCACAAACCATACTACAAGCCCATAAAATAGTTCAACATAACCAACATAATGAAACACAAATGTTCAGCAAATAAAAGGGACACAAGCTATCAAAGAGTGGTAGAAGCATATGCTTGTGCCCGCCCATGCAAATCCCGGAGAATCCCTAAATAGAACTACTTCTCCCCCTTTGGCATCAAAACGCCAAAAAGGTAAATGAGCGATGCTACACGCCCCAAGGAAATCACTCCGAGCCCGTCTGTCACAACCCACTTTTCACAACATGCATATTTTCTAGTCTTGAAAATTTGGAACCAACAAAAACTTTTTATTTTTGTTGCTATGTGTGTGCATAGGGTAGTATGTTGCTTAAGGAAGTTCTTAACTTGTATATTTGGGAGTAGCTACCCACTAAAAACCCTAGTACCAAAATTTTGAGACCACCTTGAACCATTAGGGTTTCCCCTTCCACTTGATATCTCTCCCTCTCAAATTTGTTTCTCTGAATCCAAACCCTAATGAACCCTAACCCTAGTCTCCAAAATTCTCCAAGTTGAGGGGGAACACTCCCCTCTCTTATTTTTGGGTGAGACACCACCACCAAGGGTAACACCATCACCACCACCATCACACCACCCTTCTCTCTCTTTCTCTACAATTATTATGCTTTGCACTTTTTCAAAATTTTGGTACATGCAAGTCCCTTGCATGCACCCTCTCTCTTGATCCCTGCCTCTTGATACGTCCAAAACGTATCTACTTTCCCGAACACTTTTGCTATTGTTTTGCCTCTAATTTGTGTATTTTGGATGCAACTAACACGGACTAACGCTGTTTTCAGCAGAACTGTTCTGGTGTCTCGTTTTTGTGCAGAAATCCAACTTTCAGGAAAAACCTCGGGATTTTGACGAAAGGCCCTATTTTCCCGGACATCGACGGAGCCGGAAGGACAATTCAAGTGGAGGCCCCGGGGCCCCACACCATAAGGCGGCGCGGCCTAGGGGGCCGCGCGGCCCTATGGTGTGGCCCCTCGGCTGGCCTCCGACGCCCTCCTTCGGACTACTTATTCGCCTCGACCTAAAAACGCACGGAGAGAAGTCGAAGTCGCCAGAAACCCTCCAGAACGCCGCCACATCGCGAAACTCCGTCTCTGGAGCCAGAAGTCTCCGTTCTGGCACTCCGCCCGGGACGGGGAATTGGAGGAGATCATCACCGCCATCACCGCCAACGCCTCTCCATCAACCAGCCATGTTTCCCCCATCCATGTGTGAGTAATTCCCCGCTGTAGGCCGAAGGGGATGGTAGGGATTGGATGAGATTGGTCATGTAATAGCATAAGATTGTTAGGGCATAGTGCCTAGTGTCCGTAGATGTTACTTTTATGATATTGTTGCAACTTGTTATGTTTAATGCTTGTCACTAGGGCCCGAGTGCCATGATCTCAGATCTGAACATGTTATTATCATCATGATATTCATTGTTTATGGTCTTACCTGCAAGTTGTATACACATGTCGCTGTCCGGAACCAATGGCCCCGAAGTGACAGAAATCGGGACAACCGGAGGGAATGGTAGCGATGTGAGGATCACATGTGTTCACGGAGTGTTAATGCTTTGCTCCGGTACTCTATTAAAAGGAGTACCTTAATATCCGAGTAGTTTCCCTTGAGGCCCGGCTGCCACCGGCTGGTAGGACAAAAGATGTTGTGCAAGTTTCTCATTGCGAGCACGCACGACTATAATTGGAACACATGCCTATTGATTGATTAGTACTTGGATACCGTTTTATTATTATCTCGCAAATGCCCTGCTATGATTGTTACATGAGTTTCTCTCATCCATGCAACGCCCGTTATCCGTCCCCGTGCCTACGGTATTTTAATTCTCGCTGTTTACTATAATCACTACTCGCTGTCTTTGTTACTCTGCTCGTTGTTATTTCACTATCGCTACTACTATAAAACTGTTACTACTGATAAACTCTTGCGAGCAAGTCTCGCTTCCAGTGTGCAGCTGAATTGACAACTCCGCTGTTAAGGCTTTCAAGTATTCTTTGTCTCCCCTTGTGTCGAATCAATAAATTGGGTTTTACTTCCCTCGAAGACTCGTTGCGATCCCCTATACTTGTGGGTCATCAAGACTATTTTCCGGCGCCGTTGCCGGGGAGCATAGCTTTATTTGGAAGTTCACTTGGATTGATATTGTTCGCTGCAAATTCTCCATCATGGGTAAAACTCGCGATACTAAGGTCGCCATATTACCATCCACTACAAGAAAAGGTACAACTCGAGTACCTCTGCTGCTCTTGATTCACCATCTCGTGATTGATAAACTTGTTTCACCGCCACATGCTTCAAATGCTGGTACTTCTGCTGAATCTGAAAACTCTCATGATATTGATAATATTTCTGCTGTGCTTGATGATAGTGGTTCATTGGGAACTTTTCTAGATACTACAATTGCTAGGTCTAGACAAATTGAAAGTGCTTGAAACTCCCGATGTTACTACACCTGTTAATTCACCCGAACTTGAATACTCTAGTGATGATCTTGATGAAGATTATGTGGAACTTGATGATGATTTTATTGAAAAATGCAATGCTACTAATGATGCAAGAAAAATTAAAAAGTTGCTTGCGGAACATACTCGTTAGATATAAACTGTCTCCCGATCCTAAATTTGCCACATCTCCTATAAACATTAGGGATAAAGATTATGATTTTTCTCTTGATCTATCTCATATAGCTATTGTTGAGAAAACACCCTTTTGTGGTACTCGAAAAAGAAAGTGCTCGTTGAACACATGACCGAGTTATCTACTCGAGTAGCTTGTTTTCCGATGATGTTAAGAAGCGTACTTACTTTGTTGCTAAAATCTTTCCATTCTCATTAAAGGATGACGCTAAAACCTGGTATAATAGTTTGCCACCTAGCTCTATTAAAAGTCCAAAAGAATTGCTTGCTGTTTTCTTCCGGAAATACTTTCCTGCTAGTGCTCAACATGCTGCTTTGCAGAGAGTTTATAATTTTGATCAAGGAGATGGAGAGAAATTGCCCGAGGCTTGGGCGAGATTTTGCTCTCTTATTAGAGCTCGCTCGACCATGATTTAGAAAAGCATGATTTACTTGATATATTTTATAGTGGACTAACCATTGAGTCTAGGGCATACCTGGATAGTTGTGCTGGTTGTGTTTTCGGAAAAGAACTCCGGACGAAGTCGAAGAATTATTGGCTAAAATAGGCCGGAATTATGATGATTGGACTACGCTCGAACCAACTCCAACGCCAATAGTGAAGAAGAGGGGTTTAATTAAATTGAATGATGAAGATATGAGGGAAGCCAAGAAGTCTCTCAAGGAGAAAGGTATTAAATCCGAAGATGTGAAGAATCTACCTCCTATAGAAGATATATGTGAGATAATTCCCCCTTCATCCATGATTGAGGTAAATTCCCTTCAACGCTTTACTAGGGAAGATATTCCGTATTCAAAACCTCCTGCGCAATGCTTAGATGAGTTTGATAATTATATTGTTAAGCAAGAAAATTTTAATATGAGAGTAGAGAATCATCTAATGGAAAATTCTCAAGCTATTAGTGAATTGCATGATATTGTGGAGAGAACCTCCAATGATGTTAAGATGCTTGTTAAACATTTTCATATGGTTCAAACTCAAATTGATCAACTCACTAAAGTGCAAAGTGACTTGCTAGGAAATAATTCTAAAGAAAAACATGCTTATGAAGTAACAACTAGAGGTGGTGTCTCCACCCAGGATCCTCTATATCCTGAAGGGCATCCCAAAAGAATTGAACAAGATTCTCAACGCATTGAACCTAGAGCTCCATCTAGGAAAAAGAAAAAGAAACATAAGAATGTTGTAGAATCCTCTGAACCCGTTAATGATCCTAATAGTATTTCTATTTCGATGCTTGAAACTGAAAGTGGTAATGAACATGATAAAGATAATGATAAGAATGATACTCCCGATAAAGAAGAGGTTGAAAAGGAACCTCGAAAAGCATGCTAAAAATAAAAAGTATACTAAAGAAGATTTTATTGCTGAGAAACATGGTAATGAAAGAGAACCTTGGGTGCAAAAGCAAATGCCTTTTCCTGCTAAGAAACTAAAATCAAAGGAAGAAGAACACTATAATAAATTTTGTGATTGGATGAAACCTTTATTCTTGCAAATCCCTTTGACTGATGCTATTAAATTGCCTCCTTATTCAAAGTATATGAAATATATTGTTACTAACAAAAGGAAAATCCCCAATGAGGAAATTTCCACTATGCTTGCTAATTACTCTTTCAATGGCAAAGTTCCAAAGAAGTTGGGCGACACAGGTATACCTACTATTCCTTGTTCTATTAAGAATAATTAAGTTAAAACTGCTCTATGTGACTTGGGAGCCGGTGTTAGTGTTATGCCTTTTTCTCTATACAAGAGACTTTACTTAGATAAGTTGATACCTACTGATATATCTTTGCAAATGGCTGATAAATCTACTCGCTATTCCTGTTGGTATATGTGAGGATGTTCCTGTTCAAGTTACTAATAACCGCTTGATATTAACTCGATTTTGTTGTGTTGGAAATGCCTCGAAGATGATAATATGTCTATTATTCTTGGGAGACCTTTTCTTAACACCGCGGGGGCTGTTATTGATTGCAATAAAGGAGAGGTTACTTTCAATGTTGATGATAAGGAACACACCGTCTATTTCCCCAAGAGGATTGAGAAAGCGTGTGGAGTTAATACTATTTCTAATGTGAGAACTATCAAAGTGGGAACTATTGATTGTCCTATATATGAGCCTAAAGAAGAATATCAAACTCTTATGATTGGATCCATATCAATACAATTCAAGGTAACATGATTGATTTGAGGTTTATTTCTTCATATGCTATATAAAATTTATTTGGTGGCAAGACTTGATGAACCTTGTTAACAAATACATCTTATATGCATAGAGGAGGTAAACAACATCTCTTTCTTCCTCCACTTGCTTTAGTTGCTGTAGCATTTTTAATTTGCAAAGTTTCTTAGTTGATTTGAGATTTCAAAAATTTTCCTGGCCGTAATAATAAACTTAATACCCAGAAATGTGCATTTTTCAAAGTTTTCAAAAATTCGCGAAAATTATACCGTTGGTCCTATTTTTTGACGAGGCACCTGGGAGCACCAGAGGATGACCTGTGGGGCACCACAGGGTGCCACACCACAGGCCGGCGCGGCCAAGGAGGTGGGCGCGCCACCCTGTGGTGTGGCCCCCTCCTTGCCCCACTACTTCATCTCTTTCTCCCAGCATCTTCTCTCTCCCGAAAAAACTCGAACCAACTTTCTCTCACTCGCGTTTTTGCTTAAGAGCTCAGGATTTTTCGATCTCTTTGCTCAGCCCAGATTTCTGTTTGAAATTTGGCACATTTGCTCTCGGTATGTGACTCCTTCGATTATCCAAATAGAATTTTGTTTGGTTGAGTATATCTTGAATATTTTGCTGCTGTAGGTAACATGTTTAGTGAGCTTGCATGCTTGTTCTAAGTGGTAGAAACTAGTTTTGGTGCATGATTAGTACTCTAGCAAGTTCCTATGGTAGTTTCCTTCAATTATATGTCACCAAATCAAGTTTTATATTGTTTGTTGAAAATTTCAGAAAATGAAGAAGTTCAAATTTGGAGAATTGTTCAAGAAAGGAACAACCAGCACCGGGAGGCCTTCTAGGACCGCCACCCAAATTAGGCGGTCATACAATGAGGACATCATCGCGCCTAGCTTCGCGCCCGAAGAGGACAATGGGGCTCCTAATGCTTCATCCTTCCCATGTTATGATTTTCTGACAAATGCAGGGATATTGGATGATTTCTTCACCCTTGTCAGCAGGGCGGGGTTAGCCACCTACGTTGGAGATGAAAGGGAGCAATACTACATGCTCACCAAAATTTTCGTCGAGAGCTTCAAGTTCCAAAACACGCAATATAATCCGACAGTTGCATTCAAGATCTATGGTACTCCTGTTACTATGGATTTGGAAGAATTTTGTCGTGCATTGGATATTGCCCTCGTAGGTACAGCGAGGAGAATTGATGACAACCCTCGGGACTTGTTGGAGCTCTATCGAGGGATCACCAATGATGATCTGTCGCACCATTCAGCGGGGCAAGATAAGGAACATTCAACTCCCCGCCATTAAATATTTTGCATATTACATTGCTACTAGCATACTTGGTAGGGAGAATACTAGCAATATTTCTAGTTACCATCTTGCTTTCTTGAATATTGCACTTACTGGACGGACGTCTTATCATCTTGGGTCTCTTATTGCTCGCCGCCTGTCTACCGGGGGACCTATTTTTGGAGGAACTATTGCACTTGCGCATTTTAACACATTTAGAGCTTCCTATTGATCCTAATGATGTGCCATTAACCCCTAGGAGGCTTGATATCATTGCTATGAAAATCCATCATTTTGTTACCACCGAGTCCACTTTAGATAATATGGTCTATAGAATGTCTGTTTGTTGACGGGGATGAGAAAAAAATCCCTCTTCCCCAGCTAGGTTTGTTCGGTATTGACAGGCAACCATGGTCGCGCACTAAGGAGGAGGTGGATGAACATATGAAGATACAAGATTTCCACCAGCAGCATGACTCCGAGGACGCCGAGCCCTCCTACGACTACACCGTCACGTATCCGGGCGCTTCTTCTAGCACATACCCGGAATATGATCCATCTTCGTCGTACCACGGAGATACTACCTCATGGTCTCGATGGGATTGAACTCCACTTAGGCCAAAAGCCTAAGCTTGGGGGAAGGTATACCGACATCACTCATTCTTTGCATATTATGGTTGCTGGATACTTGTATATACTTGTTTAGTTTGTTTGAGTGGTTTTCTAATGAGAGGAAGATGATATTTGGGGAAGTGCTGCCTGAAAACAGATTCTGGGCTGTTACCGTAAAAATTCGTGCGCACAGCCAGAACAGTATTTTGCGAAGCCAATTTTTGTGCATGTTCCCCAGGTTGTTATCTAACTTTCATTAGTTGAACACTTTTCGACCTGAGCAACGTAAGATTTTTGTAAAAATTTATTTCTGTACTGCTGTCAAGTTTTGGCAGATTTCTGCCATCTCGTTTTTCTGTGTTTCTTTTAGTTTGCTATTTCTTGCTTTCACTTTGTTTCTTTCCCAAAACACAAAAAGACCAAAAATATTTCTGTTGTTTCTCTTCACCATTTGTTTATCTTGGTTTCTTGCATTTGTTTCGCTTTATTTGCTATTGCTAGTTCGTTATAAGAAAACCCAAAAAGATTTTGCTTTGTTTGCTTGTTTCCTTTTGTTCTTATTCTCAAATTCGAAAACACCAAAAATATTTGCTGTTCTTCTTTGGTTTGTAAAGTTCATTATGAGTTCAATGGTCTTCGGTGGCTGGAGCGTGATTTTCATTTCATATTATCCAAGCTACACAAGTGAAAAGGCAATAATGACGATCTACGACAATCTGATTGTGGTGAGAGGCTGGTATGAACTCTATTTGTTTTCATTTTTGTACATATACTCATCCATGTGAGCATGCTTAGTTGGTTCATGTGAGGTATATGTTATTTAAGAAAGTCTAGTAGTTCATGATCTCCCATGATTAGCTCCAATTTATTAATATGAGTAGCATGTCATGGATGTTTGCTTGCATTGTTTTATTCATAAGTAAGTATGGCATTGTGGTATCCTCCTCTGAATAATTCATTTATATCGACTTGGCACATGCTCACGCATGCATATGACCGAACAAGAGTCAATTAAGCCTCAATGATTTACATTGCTTCAGAGTTCTTGTATCACTTTTATGCCTCAGTTAATTTATTTTGCCGCAAGCATGATTATGACGAGTTCTTGCTCTCTTGATTTGTCGATCCCTAGTCTTTTGCTAGCCTTCACTTGTACTCGAGCGGGAACGCTGCTCGTGCCTCCAAACACATGAAAACCAAGTTATTCCAGAGTGTCCACCATAAATACCTATGCATGGCATTTCAAACCATTCCAAGTAAATTCTCATGCGCTACCATTAAAACCTTCAAAATGCTTCTTAATTTGTGTTAATGTCTCATAGCTCATGAGGAAGTATGTGGTGTTTAGCTTTCAACCTTGTCATTTACTTTTGACGGACTCTCATATGGACTAGTGGCACATCCGCTTATCCAATAATTTTGCAAAAAGAGCTGGCAATGGGATTCCCAGTCCCGAATTAATTAACTTAAATAGACACTCCTCCATGGTTTGTGATTGTTGGACGGCACCCGAAGGATTCGGTTAGCCATGGCTTGTGTAAGCAAAGGTTGGGGGGAGTGTCATCATCATAATAAAACTAAATTAAAAAGGCACTCCTTCATGGTATGTGATTGTTGGCAGGCACCCGAGGATTCGGTTAGCCATGGTTTGTGTAAGAAAGGTTGGAAGGAGTGCCACATAAAAATGCAAATAATTCATGGGAGCCGCTCTTGAAAGTCCGGTTGGCGAGGTAGTTGGTGTACCCATTACCATTCGTTGACAACAACAAACACCTCTCAAAACAATTTTACTCCTGATTTACAAATGAAAAGCTCTAGCGCATGTTAATCCATGCTTTCCTCTGCGAAGGGTCAATCTTTTACTTTTATGTTGTGTCTCCATCCTTTCTTTGAGCACTTTCTTGAGAGTGCAACTGTCATTCTTAGTATAATATGCTTGTCTCAAAATATGATTGATTGTGGTATAACTTTGATGCTTTTATCTTTGACAATCACTACTTCTAGTCTTTGTATGAACTCCAGAGGTGCCCGGGCATTTATGTTTTGCCGATCAAATACAGGCAAGCGAGATACCACTTTATCATACTCTCTTATGAACATTGCAATCCTGCTTATATACATGATTCATGATGCTTATTATTAATTGTTGGTACCTCTTCATGATTGACATAGCTGTTAGATGATCTTATTTGCATGTATATTATTATGAACTGCTTAAGTATTAGCCATATCATGAGAATATATACATCATATGAACAAATCTGTTCGTGAAAGTTCTTTTATCACTCAGTTGTTAACTGAATTGCTTGAGGACAAGCAATAAGCTAAGCTTGGGGGGAGTTGATACGTCCAAAACGTATCTACTTTCCCGAACACTTTTGCTATTGTTTTGCCTCTAATTTGTGTATTTTGGATGCAACTAACACGGACTAACGCCGTTTTCAGCAGAAGCTGTTCGGTGTCTCGTTTTTGTGCGAAATCCAACTTTCGGGAAAAACCTCGGGATTTTGACGAAAGGCCCTATTTTCCCGAATGCGACGGAGCCGGAAGGACAATTCAAGTGGAGGCCCGAGGGCCCCACACCATAAGGCGGCGCGGCCTAGGGGGCCCGCGCGGCCCTATGGTGTGGCCCCCTCGGCTGGCCTCCGACGCCCTCCTTCGGACTACTTATTCGCCTCGACCTAAAACGCACGGAGAGAAGTCGAAGTCGCCGAAACCCTCCGAACGCCGCCACATCGCGAAACTCCGTCTCGGGAGCCAGAAGTCTCCGTTCTGGCACTCCGCCGGGACGGGGAATTGGAGGAGATCATCACCGCCATCACCGCCAACGCCTCTCCATCAACCAGCCATGTTTCCCCCATCCATGTGTGAGTAATTCCCCCGCTATAGGCCGAAGGGGATGGTAGGGATTGGATGAGATTGGTCATGTAATAGCATAAGATTGTTAGGGCATAGTGCCTAGTGTCCGTAGATGTTACTTTTATGATATTGTTGCAACTTGTTATGCTTAATGCTTGTCACTAGGGCCTGAGTGCCATGATCTCAGATCTGAACATGTTATTATTTCATCATGATATTCATTGTTTATGGTCTTACATGCAAGTTGTATACACATGTCGCTGTCCGGAACCAATGGCCCCGAAGTGACGAAATCGGGACAACCGGAGGGAATGGTAGCGATGTGAGGATCACATGTGTTCACGGAGTGTTAATGCTTTGCTCCGGTACTCTATTAAAAGGAGTACCTTAATATCCAGTAGTTTCCCTTGAGGCCCGGCTGCCACCGGCTGGTAGGACAAAAGATGTTGTGCAAGTTTCTCATTGCGAGCACGCACGACTATAATTGGAACTCATGCCTATTGATTGATTAGTACTTGGATACCGTTTTATTATTATCTCGCAAATGCCCTGCTATGATTGTTACATGAGTTTCTCTCATCCATGCAACGCCCGTTATCCGTCCCCGTGCCTACGATATTTTAATTCTCGCTGTTTACTATAATCACTACTGCTTGTCTTTGTTACTCTGCTCGCTGTTATTTCACTACTGCTACTACTATAAAACTGTTACTACTGATAAACTCTTGCGAGCAAGTCTGTTTCCAGGTGCAACTCCGCTGTTAAGGCTTTCAAGTATTCTTTGTCTCCCCTTGTGTCGAATCAATAAATTGGGTTTTACTTCCCTCGAAGACTGTTGCGATCCCCTATACTTGTGGGTCATCACCTCTCTCTTTCTTTCCCTCTCTTTTCTTTCTTCTTCCAGGGACGAAACCCTGTGAGGGGTGATACGTCTCAAACGTATCTATAATTTCTTATGTTCCATGTTACTTTTATGATGATACTCACATGTTTTATACACATTATATGTCATTATTATGCATTTTCCGGCACTAACCTATTGACGAGATGCCGAAGAGCCGATTGTTGTTTTACTGTTGTTTTTGGTTTCAGAAATCCTACAAAGGAAATATTCTCGGAATTGGACGAAATCAACGCCCAGGGTCTTATTTTTCCACGAAGCTTCCAGAAGACCGAAAGGATTACGAAGTGGGGCGACGAGGCGCCGCCACGCCAGGGCCCGCGCCGCCCTGTTGTATGGGGCCCTCGTGTCGCCCCTAAACCTACCCTTCCGCCTACTTAAAGCCTTCGTTGCGAAAACCCCAGTACCGAGAGCCACGATACGGAAAACCTTCCAGAGACGCCGCCGCCGCCAATCCCATCTCGGGGGATTCAGGAGATCGCCTCCGGCACCCTGCCGGAGAGGGGAATCATCTCCCGGAGGTCTCTTCATCACCATGATCGCCTCTGGATCAATGTGTGAGTAGTTCACCCTTGTACTATGGGTCCATAGCAGTAGCTAGATGGTTGTCTTCTCCTCATTGTGCTATCATGTTGGATCTTGTGAGCTGCCTATCATGATCAAGATCATCTATTTGTAATGCTACATGTTGTGTTTGTTGGGATCCGATGAATATTGAATACTATGTCAAGTTGATTATCAATCTATCATATATGTTGTTTATGTTCTTGCATGCTCTCCGTTGCTAGTAGAGGCTCGGCCAAGTTGATACTTGTGACTCCAAGAGGGAGTATTTATGCTCGATAGTGGGTTCATGCCTCCATTGAATGCAGGACGATGTGATGAAAGTTCTAAGGTTGTGGATGTGTTGTTGCCACTAGGGATAAAACATCGATGCTTTGTTTAAGGATATTTGTGTTGATTACATTACGCACCATACTTAATGCAATTGTCCGTTGTTTGCAACTTAATACTTGGAAGGGGTTCGGATGATAACTCTGAAGGTGGACTTTTTAGGCATAGATGCATGCTTGGATAGCGGTCTATGTACTTTGTCGTAATGCCCCGATTAAATCTCATAGTACTCATCATGATATATGTATGTGCATTGTTATGCCTTCTTTATTTGTCAATTGGCCAAGCTGTAATTTGTTCACCCAACATGCCATTTATCTTATGGGAGAGACACCACTAGTGAACTGTGGACCCCGGTCCATTCTTTACATCTGAAATACAATCTACTGCAATACTTGTTCTTTACTGTTCTTCGCAAACAATCATCATCATCCACACTATACATATAATTCTTTGTTTACAGCAAGCCGGTGAGATTGACAACCTCACTGTTACGTTGGGGCAAAGTACTTTGATTGTGTTGTGCAGGTTCCACGTTGGCGCCGGAATCCCTGGTGTTGCGCCGCACTACACTCCGCCACCAACAACCTTCACGTGTTCCTTGACTCCTACTGGTTCGATAACCTTGGTTTCTTACTGAGGGAAAACTTGCTGCTGTACGCATCACACCTTCCTCCTGGGGTTACCAACGGACGTGTGTCTTGCACGCTATCAAGCTCTTTTTATGGCGCCGTTGCCGGGGAGATCAAGACACGCTGCAAGGGGAGTCTCCCACATCCAATCTCTTTACTTCGCTTTTGTCTTGCTTTACTTTATTTACTGCTTTGTTTGCTCTCTATATCAAAAACACAAAAAAAAATTAGTTGCTAGATTTACTTTATTTACTGTCTTGTTTGCATTCTCTATATTAAAAACACAAAAAAATTAGTTACTTGCATTTACCTTTTGTTTATTTCATCATGTTTCCTCCTAAATACACTCTAAAAGACATACCGGTAGGACGAGGGTCTATCATTGGAAGAGATAATATAGAAGCATTTTTCACCCATGTTAGTATGGATGAAGATTTTGAAGATACACCCTTGGTAAAAGTTGCTCCTACTTACGAGAGTGTTACTTGCTCGTTTAATACACATGTTGGAAACTAGATTTGTTAATCTCAATCCTATAATTCAACATATATTTCTTACACTCTCTGATATGGAAATGGGAGAAAAGAGAAATTTTGTTTTAGATGTCCTTCTTAGAGAATTTGGTGATATACCTAAAGAAGCTAGAAAAGTTTTTATTAAGCATAAGAGGCTTGGTCTTTTCACCGATTTTGCAAGAACACTTGAAAAGATGGACATGGATAGAATAAAGTACACTAATAATGTTAATGATGGTGGGGAGATTAAAGTACCGATACCTAGTAAGCTCCTAGGAATGCATGAAGCTCTAGAAAATAACTATGGTTGGCTTGTTCCTGAAAATTTGTTTGATGAGAATAGCAAGCCTAAGAGTAATGAAAAAGGGGCCTCTGAAACTTACATAGATAAGATACAATGCATAGTTGAGAAAACTCCAAACCCCTCTGTTAATGCTTCATCTCTCGATAATACTTGATTCACACTTTCTGCGCCTAGCTGAAAGGCGTTAAATGAAAAGCGCTTATGGAAGACAATCCATTATTTTACTTATGCACTTTGTTTTATATTTGAGTCTTGGAATTTGTTACTACTGTAGCAACCTCTCCTTATCTTTATTTTATTGCATTGTTGTGTCAAATGAAGTCTTTGATAGTAAAGTCAATACTAGATTTGGATTACTGCGCAGGAACAGATTTCTTGCTGTAACGAAATTGAGCCGCCCCTGCTGTAGAAAATTTAGAAAAATCTGCCAAATTACGTGCGTGATCCTCAGATATGTACGCAACTTCCATTCAATTTGAGAATTTTCATCTGAGCAAGTTAAGTGCCCCTGAAAAAATCGTCTTTACGGACTGTTCTGCTTTGACAGATTCTGCCTTTTATTTCGCATTGCCTGTTTTGCTATGTTTGATGGATTTCTTTGTTCCATTAACTTTCAGTAGCTTTGTGCAATGTCCAGAAGTGTTAACAATGATTATGTCACCTCTGAATATATGAATTTTCAATTATGCACTAACCCTCTAATGAGTTTGTTTTGAGTTTGGTGTGGAGGAAGTTTTCAAGGGTCAAGAGAGGAGGATGATACAATATGATCAAGAAGAGTGAAAAGTCTAAGCTTGGGGATGCCCCCGTGGTTCATCCCTGCATATTTTAAGAAGACTCAAGCATCTAAGCTTGGGGGTGCCCAAGGCATCCCTTCTTCATCGACAACTTATCAGGTCACCTCTAGTGAAACTATATTTTTATTCCGTCACATCTTATGTGCTTTACTTGGAGCGTCTGTTTGTTTTTGTTTTTGTTTTTGTTTGAATAAAATTGGATCCTAGCATTCCTTGTTTGGGAGAGAGACACGCTCCGCTGTTTTGTATGAACACATATGTTCTTAGCTTTATTCTTAATGTTCATGGCGAAGGTTGAAACTACTTCGTTCATTGTTATATGGTTGGAAACAGAAAATGCTGCATGTGGTAATTGGTATAATGTCTTGAATAATTTGATACTTGGCAATTGTTGTGCTCATATAGATAATGTTTAAGCTCTTGCATCATGTACTTTGCACCTATTAATGAAGAACTACATAGAGCTTGTTAAAATTTGGTTTGCATGATTAGTTTCTCCGAGTCTAGATATTTTCTGGTTAAGGTGTTTGAACAACAAGGAGACAATGTAAAGTCTTATAATGCTTACAATATGTTCATGTGTAAGTTTTGCTGTACCATTTTATACTTGAGTTTGCTTCAAACAACCTTGCTAGCCTAGCCTTGTATTGAGAGGAATTCTTCTCGTGCATCCAAATCCTTGAGCCAAAAACTATGCCATTTGTGTCCACCATACCTACCTACTACATGGTATTTCTCTGCCATTCCAAAGTAAATTACTTGAGTGCTACCTTTAAAATTCTATCCTTTGTCTTTGCAATATATAGCTCATGGGAAAATAGCCTTAAAAACTATTGTGGTGAAGAATATGTAGCTATGTATCTTATTTCTTAATAATTTGCTTGTTGAGCTAACCATGCTTCTGGGGACGCCATCAACTATTACACCTTTGTTGAATATCATGTGAGTTGCTATGCATGTTCGTCTTGTCTGAAGTAAGGGCGATTTTCATGATCAAATGGTTTGAGTATGCATATTGTTAGAGAAGAACATTGGGCCGCTAACTAAAGCCATGATCCATGGTGGAAGTTTCAGTTTGGACAATCAATCCTCAATCTCTTATGAGAATATTATCTGTTGTTGAATGCTTATGCATTAAAGAGGATTCCATTATTTTTTGTCTATGTTGTCCCGGTATGGATGTCTAAGTTGACAATAATCAAAAGCGAGAAATCCAATGCGAGCTTTCTCCTTAGACCTTTGTACAGGCGGCATAGAGGTACCCCTTTGTGACACTTGGTTGAAACATATGTTATGCAATGATAATCCATGTTAATCCAAGCTAATTAGGACAAGGTGCGAGCACTATTGGTATACTATGCATGAGGCTTGCAACTTATAGGATGTCTTATACATAACACATATGATTTATTACTACCGTTGACAAAATTGTTTCTATGTTTTCAAAATGAAAAGCTCTAGCACAAAAATAGTAATCCATGCTTCCCTCTGCGAAGGGCCTATCTTTTACTTTATTGTTGAGTCAGTTCACATATTCTTTCTATCTCAGAAGCAAACACTTGTATGAACTGTGTGCATTGATTCTTACATGTTTACCTATTGCACTTGTTATATTACTTTGTGTTGACAATTATCCATGAGATATACATGTTGAAGTTGAAAGCAAGCTGCTGAAACTTATATCTTCCTTTGTGTTGCTTCAAAGCTTTCCACTAAGAATTTATTGCTTTATGAGTAACTCTTATGCAAGTCTTATTGATGCTTGTCTTGAAAGTATTATTCATGAAAAGTCTTTGCTATATGATTCATTTGTTTACTCATTGTCTTCACCATGGCTTCGAATCGCTGCATTCATCTCATATGCTTTACAATAGTATTGATCAAGATTATGATAGCATGTCACTTCAGAAATTATCTTTGTTATCGTTTACCTACTCGAGGGCGAGTAGGAACTAAGCTTGGGGATGCTTGATACGTCTCAAACGTATATATAATTTCTTATGTTCCATGCTCCTTTTATGATGATACTCACATGTTTTATACACATTATATGTCATTATTATGCATTTTCCGGCACTAACCTATTGACGAGATGCCGAAGAGCCAGTTGCTATTTTCTGCTGTTTTTGGTTTCAGAAATCCTACAAAGGAAATATTCTCGGAATTGGACGAAATCAACGCCCAGGGTCTTATTTTTCCACGAAGCTTCCAGAAGACTGAAAGGATTACGAAGTGGGGCGACGAGGTGCCGCCACGCCAGGGCCGCGAGGCCAGGCTAGGGCCCGCGCCGCCCTATTGTGTGGGGCCCTCGTGTCGCCCCTAAACCTACCCTTCCGCCTACTTAAAGCCTTCGTCGCGAAAACCCCAGTACCGAGAGCCACGATACGGAAAACCTTCCAGAGACGCCGCCGCCGCCAATCCCATCTCGGGGGATTTAGGAGATCTCCTCCGGCACCCTGCCGGAGAGGGGAATCATCTCCCGGAAGTCTCTTCATCACCATGATCGCCTCCCGATCGATGTGTGAGTAGTTCACCCCTGTACTATGGGTCCATAGCAGTAGCTAGATGGTTGTCTTCTCCTCATTGTGCTATCATGTTAGATCTTGTGAGCTGCCTATCATGATCAAGATCATCTATTTGTAATGCTACATGTTGTGTTTGTTGGGATCCGATGAATATTGAATACTATGTCAAGTTGATTATCAATCTATCATATATGTTGTTTATGTTCTTGCATGCTCTCCGTTGCTAGTAGAGGTTCGGCCAAGTTGATACTTGTGACTCCAAGAGGGAGTATTTATGCTCGATAGTGGGTTCATGCCTCCATTGAATGCTGGGACGGTGACGGAAAGTTCTAAGGTTGTGGATGTCTTGTTGCCACTAGGGATAAAACATCGATGCTTTGTCTAAGGATATTTGTGTTGATTACATTACGCACCATACTTAATGCAATTGTCTGTTGTTTGCAACTTAATACTGCAAGGGGTTCGGATGATAACCTGAAGGTGGAATTTTTAGGCATAGATGCATGCTGGATAGCGGTCTATGTACTTTGTCGTAATGCCCTGATTAAATCTCATAGTACTCATCATGATATATGTATGTGCATTGTTATGCCTTCTTTATTTGTCAATTGCCCAACTGTAATTTGTTCACCCAACATGCCATTTATCTTATGGGAGAGACACCACTAGTGAACTGTGGACCCCGGTCCATTCTTTACATCTGAAATACAATCTACTGCAATACTTGTTCTTTACTGTTCTTCGCAAACAATCATCATCATCCACACTATACATCTAATCCTTTGTTTACAGCAAGCCGGTGAGATTGACAACCTCACTGTTACGTTGGGGCAAAGTACTTTGATTGTGTTGTGCAGGTTCCACGTTGGCGCCGGAATTCCTGGTGGTGCGCCGCACTACACTCCGCCACCAACAACCTCCACGTGTTCCTTGACTCCTACTGGTTCGATAACCTTGGTTTCTTACTGAGGGAAAACTTTCTGCTGTACGCATCAAACCTTCCTCTTGGGGTTCCCAACGGACGTGTGTCTTGCACGCTATCAAGGGGACACTTCCCCCTCTACTTTTTCTTATCTCCTTTTCCCTCCCTTTTTCTCTCTGGTTTGGGCCGAGCCAAACCACCTCTCTTCCCTCCACCACCATGGCCCAACACCAAGGCCCTAGACTACCCCTCCCCTTCCCTCTCTCACGGCCCAATGCCACCAGCGCCCTCTCCCGCCAAAACCCTAGCCAGGGCGTCGCACGCGTGCCCGCCTGGCACGCTCCCCCGCGCCTTAAACACGCCAGAAGCCTCGTGCACCGCGCCACCACCCCGTCTTCATGCATCAGCGCCTCGGATGCCTCCCTCGATGCTTCATCTCCCACGCCAGCGCCTCGCCTGCCGCGCGTGGTCACCGCTCGCGTCGCCATTGGCCACGACCGATTTGGCTATCGATCTCCCCCCGCCTATTTAAACCCCTCCAGCACCCACGCCTGCCCCTTTCAACACCCTCCCACTCCTCTTCACCTCGCCAGAACACCGCATCGCTGCTCGAGCTGCTGCTCGAGCTGCCATCGCCACGCCACGGTCACCACGAGGGTAACGAGCAGGTGGTGCTCGCCACGATGCCACCACCGCTCCCTCTCCTTTTTCCCATCGTCTCCCTTGCATTTGCAGCCCCTAACCCTTCCCCTCCCTTTCCCAGGACCGCAAGGGAACACCGAGGCCGTCCGTGAAGGAGACGACGCCGAGCAAGGAGGAGGAGCAGGAATTGGACGCCGCCAAGCCTTCTCCGCACGACGCCGACACTCCACCGCCACGCCAACACGCCGCCAAGCCCCCAGCTAGCCGCCGGTAAGCCGCGTTGCCCGCTCTTTTTCCCTCTGCCGGCGAGCGCGACACGGACGTAGAGGAGACGGCGGCCACTGGCCGCCAGATCTCCATCCAACGGCCACATGGCCTGGCCCTCCACGGGCCCCGGCCCCTTTTTCTTTTTCTTTCTCTTTTTCTTCCCGCGCCACTTGGAAATTCCCCTGGGCCGGCCCATCTCGGTGCACCTAGCATGGCCAGCTCCTTCCCGCCCTTTTTAATTCCGTTTAAAAATTCAAATTGTTAAAATTTGATATGAATCTGTGAGCCTTTTTGCAAATATCTTTTGATTGGTACATCCGATTTAAATGAAACAGATTGCGTTAGAACCATTGTGAAATTATCTATCAGGCCACTGGCCTTGTATTTTTATGATTTTTGTACGATTTTTGACATATTAAACTTGCTCTATGTACACTGCAGACTCCAACTAATTCCTAAATTTGTAGTATTAGTGTTTTTGAGCAAATCCAATTGTGTTAGTCTTGTTTTAGTACTGGCTATCTAGATAAATTGGTGTTAGTCTATGTTTAGGATAATTTGTTACTGATAGTGATAATGGTGTGTCACATGCAGTGTTGAACCTAAACCCCTTTGTTTTTATTTAAATCTTTGTCACCACTTTTGTTTAAAATGGCCAACTCATGCTCTGATCTTGCCAAGCAAACACCCCTGCATATTTTGACATGTTTTATTTAAACCTTGGTTCTTGAGCTATGTGTTGATTGTATGTTGTCGTTTATTTTTGCGACGCTAGATACAAACGTGGGTGAAGTTGAAGGAGAGGATTTTGGTGAAGGATTTGAAGAAGACCAGGGACTAGCCAACCAAGGCAAGCCATCTTTTGATCTCTTGCTGTTTATCCTTCTTGTTGTGTTCATTGTTCCATTATATACTTGGTTCCTTGTATCTTGTGTTATGTTTGGTCCTCCCTACTTTGCATACTTACTCCCAAGTATGTGAACCCCTTGTTGATGTTATGCATGCTCACCCTAAGCATGTATGCTCCCTTGACCACCTATATTATCATCTCCTTAGTGGGATGATGATTAACATCATGACCTTTGTTGAATCATCCTACTTATGTTGTCCATATGCATGCTTACTCTAAGTATGTATGATCCCCTTGACACCTCAAATATCACCTCCTTAGTGGTATGATGGCTAGCATCATGCCATTGTTGAATCGTAGTTCTTACATAAAACTATAGGTTGGGAACCCCTTGGAAAAATACCTTGTTGAAAGAATTTCTAAAACCTTGGGTAAGTTGGTTTTATCCAAGTGTATGCTTATGAAAGGAAAGTGTAAGGGTACATTGCCCCTATGTGTGGTTTTGGTAATTAATGACAACCCCTATGGACTAATGTTTTCATTGAGTTTATATGTAGGAATATTCCATAGGTTCTACTTGTATTCCATGTGTTGGATTCAAGTATGGATGCCATGTAAATAAAGATACATCTTGTGTGTTGGCATCAAGATCATCGATTTGAAGACATATATGTGATATGATCAAGAAGAAGAAATGAAGATGGAGTTCTTATGTGGAACTCAATATTATCCATGCTCTATCTTATGAGAGTATGAGAAGGTACAAGGTTAAGTCGGGCAAGTTCAAGATGAGCATCTCAAGTGATCACATGCTTGAAGCTTGCCGTCCATTTGGTGATAATGGACATGTGAAGATGTGCATCAATAGAGCTTTCCCATCATGGTGTATGGGGGAGCATTTGTGAGTCTTCACGAAGCGACGATGATCAAGTGAGGCATTCCGGCTTGTGTAGAACTTGAAGAGTTATCATCAAGATCAAGCGGGATGCGCAAGGCAAAAGGTATGACCTTGATAGGTTTTCCTTTTACCGGTCTCAAGGTGGTTGATGGGAGACCGGATTATAGGATAGATAGCCGCACTATCAAGAGGGGCTTTCGGTTGGGTAACTTGATCGCATCGTCTTAGGGAGCTCAATCCTTTGCATACTTTGCATATCCCTATTGCTTCTTGGTGTTTCTCTGTGTGAGGTTCTTGAAATTGTTGCTAGCTTTACAACAAGCCCAAGTTCATCGAAAACGGAATCCGCATGCATCTTCTATTGCGTTTTCGAGTTTGGACGTCTTCACCGGTTCTTGACGATGGGAGACTCCCTCTCTAAAATCATCTAAAATGTTCTGTGAGGAGTCTCCATATTTCCAGTTTTTGTTGGGGTTCTATTCGTTGTTATCTTTCCACCAAAATTGGTTTCATGTCAATCGGGGTCCGGACACAAAAGTTATCACAGTTTTTGTATAACATGTTTTCCTGCTCACCCGGTCTGGGACCCGGTCGGACCGGCCCGTGCGCCGGACTAGCTCCGGCCTGCCGCCCGGTCAGCCGGCCTACCAACCAGCGGGCTCGGCGTGCCGTCCGGTCGACCGGTCGCCAACCGGGCGCCAACCGGGCTCCAACCGGATGAGTTCCTGGAAGACGCAAAGTGACCCCGGTCGAGGTCCGGTCTACCGCCCGGTTTGGACCGGCTGGTCCGGTCTGACCGGGCCCTGGACCGGACGGCCCGGCCCCAGGCCTGGTTGACCGGCTTCCTCGACGGTTGACTCAGCCCAACTTTTCCCCAACGGTTATATTTGCTCTTGGGCTATAAATAGCCCTTCTTCCACTTTGGGCTGAGTTAGTTCTTCCCATTCTCTCTCCTCCATTGTTGCATTTGAAGAACTTGCTCTCCCCTTTGATTCCTCCAACCATTCTTGCTCATTCTTGAGGGATCTAAGAGAGGAGATCTAGATCTACACTTCCACCAATCCATTTCTTCTCTAAGTGAGGGAATCTCTTGGGATCTAGATCTTGGAGTCTTTGGTTGACTTTCCCCTTTGTTCTTCCTCTCCAATCTCATCCTAGCATTCGTTGCTTTGGTGGGATTTGAGTGTGAAGGACTTGAACACCTCTAGTGTTCTTGCTTTGCATCATTGCATAGTGTTGAGCTCTCTACCACGAGTAGTTCGAGTGAGAGACCGTGAGCTTATTACTCTTGGAGGGAGACCTCCTAGTTGGCTTGGTGATTGGTGCTCCGGTGATCTCTTCAAGAAGATTGTGAAGAGGCCCGGGCTTCTCCTTCGTGGAGCTTGTGAAGTGGTTGTGGAGCTTGCCATCTCCGGAGCGGAGGAAAAGCTAACCATAAGGAAAGGGCCATTATCCTTCGTGGGTGTGGTTCGGAGAATAGGGTGAGCCTTCGTGGCGTGGGGAATCCTTCATGGGACCTCCACCCCTCCAAACGTGACGTACCTTGTTGCAAAGCAAGGGAACACGGGAATACATCCTCGTCTCCGCGTGCCTCGGTTATTTCTATACCCGAGCTCTCTTTCCTTGTGATAGCCATCGTGCTTGAAGTACATATATCTTGCTATCACTTGTGCTACATATATCTTGTGCCTATCTTGCTTAGCTCTAGTTGCTATTGTTACACTTAGTTGAGCTTAGCATATTTAGGGTTTGTGCTTGTAAACTAAACGATAGTTTAATTCCGTATTATTATAAGACAAATCCGTAAGAGTTTTTAATTGCCTATTCACCCCCCTCTAGGCGACATCTCGATCTTTCAGAAAGGACTTTGGCAAAGGTGGTTGGAAGGAGACATCTTGTTTTCGAAAACTTTGGCGCCTAAGTATCCCATGCCAATTAACTAGCGCAACCACATTACCCCAACATGGGCACGGGGCTTAACTCGTAGTTTGTTCAAATTAATATGGGAAACTCACAACTATACAATGGTAAGGTTACCCCAAAGTTCAGATTGTCGTTGGTGGAGACAATAGTATAACGGGATGCTTTCGGACCTACCCGTCCGAAAGACACTATGGGTCTCCCGCCGTGGCAATGGAGTCACGCTCAAAGTGAGGTGAGCTGCCATGGTTTGCCGGGGAGGTACATACTCCATAGGGTAGGTTCCCATGTTAAGGCGAATAGGCGAAAGGTTATGTCCGAGTTTTTGTCATGACAAAGTTGATATGCGGGAAAGTTGCCCACATGATGAACTCGCGGATCTTGTGGGGAAAGTGTGCAAACTCTGCAGAGTCAAATCTATTCGAATAGCCGCGTCCACGGTCATGGACAGTTGGAATGGCCGTTGCTTAGCCTAATGTGTTTTGTTTACGAAAGTGTTTGAACAAGGAAAGAAAGGAACTTGTTTTCAAAGTACCGGAAGGGTACGGGAATGTTTCGGTTGACCATGTGGAGATCGTCGGAAAGGAAATGAATCGGGTTACCCCATGATACGTCTCCAACGTATCTATAATTTCTTATGTTCCATGCTAGTTTTATGACAATACTTACATGTTTTATATACACTTAATATCATTTTTATGCATTTTCCGGCACTAACCTATTAACAAGATGCCGAAGCGCCAGTTCCTGTTTTCTCCTGTTTTTGGTTTCAGAAATTCTACACAGGAAATATTCTCGGAATTGGACCCCACGAAGACAGAAGTCAATATTTTTCCGAGACGGACCCAGAGAGCCAGAGAAGGGCCAGAGGGGGGCCAAGGGGCTCCCACACCATAGGGGGGCGCGGGCCCACCCCTGGCCGCGCCACCAGGTGGGGAGGGCACCCTGGGGCCCCTCCGAGGCCGCCCTTCCGCCTATATATTCTCCCAGATGCGAAAACCCTAAAGAATCCGGTCTTCCTCCACGAAAAGTTACGTAGCCGCCGCCATCGCGAAGTCAAGTTTCGGGGGACAGAATCTCTGTTCCGGCACGCCGCCGGGACGGGAAATTGCCCCCGGAGTCATCTCCATCGACACCACCGCCATCTTCATCGCCGTTGCTGTCTCCCATGATGAGGAGGGAGTAGTTCTTCCCCGAGGCTGAGGGCTCTACCGGTATCTATGTGGTTCATCTCTCTCTCCCATGGTGTGATCTTTATGTGATCATGAGCTTTGTGATCTAGTTGAATATGTAGACGTTACTCTTGTCTATTATGCACTCTAGAGGCTACTATGAATATGAACTCCGGAGTCACTCTCCACGGTGTGATGGTGACAGTGTGCGCATCGTGTGTGATTCCTTTATGACATTGTGGAGCTTGTTTACTCCGGCTTGAGGTGTGCTTTTGCAGCCCTACACAATGAATGGTGTTGGTTATCCAACAAGAGAGTGTTTGAGAGTAGCATTTATTTATTCAGTTATGTGATCATTGTTGATAGTGTCCACTAGTGAAAGTATGATCCCTAGGCCTTGTTTCTAAGCATTGAAACACCGTTTCCAACAAGTTCTGCTACATGTTCGCTTGCTGCCATTTTTATTTCAGACTGCAATTACTACTTATAATCATCCATATTACTTGTATTTCACTATCTCTTCGTCGAACTAGTGCACCTATACATCTGAAAAGTGTATTAGGTGTGTTGGGGACACAAGAGACTTCTTGTATCTTAATTGCAGGGTTGCTTGAGAGGGATATCTTTGACCTCTACCTCCCTGAGTTCGATAAACCTTGGGTGATTCACTTAAGGGAAACTTGCTGCTGTTCTACAAACCTATGCTCTTGGAGGCCCAACACAGTCTACAGGAATAGAAGCGTGCGTAGACATCACCCCATCCTAGTGTTTTATGCGAAAATTAAAAAACCTATGGAACCTTATTTGCATACTAGTAGCAATGTTATTAGTATGAACGCAATTACTGCTAATGCTATGGAAAAGTCTAAGCTTGGGGAAGCTAGTTTTTATGATGTTTTTAGCTTCCCAGCTTTAGGGGAGAAAATTTGCTCTGATAATACTTTATCTCCCATATGCGATAACTCTAATGATGCTTGTGATATTTTAAATCCACCTACTGAAAGTATTCCTTTCAAGATACCTATGAAAATTGTTACACTTGCTATGAACAATTGCTATTTTGGAGATGGGACTGTCCATCCTAGTGATCATTTACTCTTTACACATGAATTATGCGAGTTGTTCGAGAGTGCAGGTATTTCAAAGGACCAAGTTAAGAGGAAGTTATTCTCTATATCTTTGAAGGGCAGAGCTGCGGAATGGTATAAGATGCTGAAGAATGGTCGATCTATTGGTTGGAAGGAAATTGTACCTCTCTTTTATTCTAAATTTTATCCTCCTCATGAAGTGCATGTTGATAGGAATTACATTTATAACTTTTATCCTCGTGATGGAGAGAGTATTTCCCAAGCATGGGGGAGATTGAAGTCACTAATGCTCAAATGTCCCATTCATGAGCTCCCCCGTAATGTTATTATTAATAATTTTTATGCAAGGCTTTTAGGACACCACAAGGACTATCTAGATGCCTGTTTGGAGGGATCTTTCACAAGCAAGGAGGTTGAAACTAGATGGGATCTTCTTGAAAGAATTCAAAGCAATACTAAAGATTGGGAGAATGACAAAGGTAAAGAATCAAAAACTACGAGTATGATTGCATTAAGTCTTTCGCTCAAACTGCTGATTTTCAAGAGCTTAGTGCTAAATATGGTCTTGATCCTCAAATTATGGTCGATTGCTATAGATCCTTTGCTTCTCATATTACTGTTCCTAAAGAAAATTGGTACATGTATCATGAACCTTTTAAAGACACTTGCATGGAAAATGAAATTGTTGTTAATGATTGCAATAAACATGCCCAAACTTCCGAAAATACTATTTCTTATAAGCATGTTAATTTTTGTGGAATGCATAGACCTTGTGGAATTAATCAAATCGAAGATGAATATTGTATCCATCATAGGAATGAAAAAACTAGAATGTGGTACAAGACTCTAGATGATCTTGGTGAAAAAGTTTGTGCCCTCTATCCTTTTATTTGTGAACTTTGCCATAGAGTGGGTCATTTTAATTTTCAATGTTCTGGTCATGATAATAGTATTTCGAATTTAATGAGTACTTCAAGTCTATATTGTGATAACATGATCACTCCTAATCAGCATGATGAACTTACTTTATTTTTGGGGTGTGAAGAGTTATCAAGAAAAATTTCTTTGTTAGATATGAGTGATCTTGATATGAATAGTGTGTTGCATGGATGTTATCTCTATTGTGTTAATAATTGCCATGCAAACACCTACATACAAAGTGTTATAAAGGATGGGACTTTACCAAAATATGATAGGACTAATATGTGTTTTGTTCTTATTAATGAAAGAGAGGTATCCTCCCAAGTTTCTTCTGTTGTTTCTAATAATAAATCAGGTTATGTGGAGAAGTTTCCTTTCAAGCCTCTCCCTCCTAAAGAGGAAAAGAAGAAGAAGAAGGGAACGAAGAAGAAGAAGAAGAGGAGTAAAAGGAGAGAGGAAGCGGTATCTTCTCCCAAACTTGTTGCTCCTATTACAATTGATACTTATAATTCTGAATTCGATGATTCTGAACTTGATGATGAACCTATGCCGGTTATTTATATTAGTGATCATGATTGGGAAAAGCACACTTCTTTTGATATTGAAGATCTCTGGGACACTAATTCTGAAAATGACGATGTTAATAATTGCCATAGTATTAGTACTATCCATGTTTCTTCCCATGATGATATAGAAAGCTCTAAGCTTGGGGATGAGGTGTTTGAAAATCCTTTTGCTACTGATGATTATATGTTTGATACATCTCCTTCTAGTAACAATGGTGGTATGTTTACATATAAACACACTTTGGAAAATAACTATTCTATTTCTTATGATGACACTATGCCTCCAATCTTTGACAATTATTATAAATAATACTATGACATAGGTTATAATTACAGTCATCCTCATGAAACTTGTCATAGTTATGGAGGGATTACCCAAAACCATCTCTCTAATATACAGCTTGTCTATCATATTCAAGTTCATTATGGTGATTATGATATTTTAGTCCATCTACTATTGAGGATAAAATTCATTATGATTATTCTATGCCTCCAATTTATGATGATTATAATGATGGATGTGATAGTTTTACTCCCACTATTACTAATAAAATTGATTATGCTTGTGTGGAGAGTAATGATACTTTTATGCATGTGGATCATGATAAGAATGCTTTATGTGATAGCTATATTGTTGAGTTTGTTCATGATGCTACTGAAAATCTTTATGAGAGAGGACAATATGGTTGTAGGGATTTTCATGTTACTAAAACACCTCTCTTTTTGCTGAAAGTCTTGAAGTTGCGCTTGTCTTGTTTTCCTATGCTTATTGCATTATGCTTACATGACTTGTTTATTTACAAGATTCCTTTTCATAGGAAGTGGGTTAGACTTAAAAGTGTTTCTTATTTGCTTTTGATGCTCTCTTTTGCTTTAACTCTTACTTCTTGCGAGAGCATCATTAAAATTACTGAGCCCATCTTAATGGCTATAAAGAAAGCACTTCTTGGGAGATAACCCATATTTTTATTTTGCTACTTGTTTTGTTGTGTCTTGGAAGTTGTTACTACTGTAGCAACCTCTCCTTATCATGTTTATTTCGTTTTTGTGCCAAGTAAAGTCTTTGATAGAAAGTTGATACTAGATTTGGATTTCTGAGCAGAAACAGATTTTTTAGCTGTCACGGTTTTGAGTTGTTCTCTCTGTAGGAAAATCTAAAAATCTTGAAAAAAGTCATGAGTAATCCTCAGATATGTACGCAACTTTCTTTCAACTGGTTCCATCTGATTATGTTAAGTGCCTCTAAAAAATTCGTCTTTACGGACTGTTCTGTTTTGACAGATTCTGCCTTTTATTTCGCATTGCCTCTTTTACTGTGTTTGAGTGGATTTCTTTGCTCCATTAAATTTCAGTAGCCTTGGGTAATGTCCAGGAGTGTTGGGAATGATTGTGTCCTTGCTGAACATGTGAATTTTTGATTATGCACTAACCCTCTAATGAGATTGTTTTGAGTTTGGTGTGAAGGAGAGGAGAATGATATAATATGATCAAGAAGAGTGAAAAGTCTAAGCTTGGGGATGCCCCCGTGGTTCATCCCTGCGTATTTCAAGAAGACTCAAGCATCTAAGCTTGGGGATGCCCAAGGCATCCCCTTCTTCATCAATAACTTATCAGGTCACCTCTAGTGAAACTATATTTTTATTCCGTCACATCTTATGTGCTTTACTTGGAGCGTCTGTGTGCTTTTATTTTTGTTTGTGTTTGAATAAAATCGGATCCTAGCATTCCTTGTGTGGGAGAGAGACATGCTCCGCTTTTTCATATGAACACTGGTGTTCTTCGTTTTACTTTTAATGTTCATGGCGAAAGCTGAAAGCCGCTGCATTTATTGCTATTTGGTTGGAAACAGAAAATGCTTCATGTGGTAGTTGGTATATTGTCTTGAATAATTTGATACTTGGCAATTGTTTTGAGCTCTCAAGTAGATCATGTTTAAACTCTTGCATCATGTAGTTTAAACCTATTAGTGGAGAACTACCGTAGAGCTTGTTGAAATTTGGTTTGCATGATTGGTCTCTCTAAGGTCTAGATATTTTACGGTAAAAGTGTTTGAGCAACAAGGAAGACGAGTGTAGAGTCTTATGATGCTTGCAATATGTTCTTATGTAAGTTTTATTGTCTACGGTTCATACTTGTGTTGCTTCAAACAACCTTGCTAGCCAAAGCCTTGTGCTGAGAGGGAATGCTTCTCGTGCATCCAAAACCTTGAGCCAAAACTTATGCCATTTGTGTCCACCATAACTACCTACTATGTGGTATTTTCTCGCCATTCCAAGTAAATACTTCATGTGCTACCGTTAAACAATTCAAAAGTTATTATCTCTTATTTGTGTCAATGTTTTATAGCTCATGAGGATGTATGTGGTGTTTTATCTTTCAATCTTGTTGGGCAGACTTTCACCAATGGACTAGTGGCTTCATCTGCTTATCCAATAATTTTTCAAAAAGAGCTGGCAACGGGGTTCCCAGCCCCAATTAATTAACTTTCATTAATAATTCTCTTCACATGTTTTGCCCTGATTCATTGTTGGGGGGATGACCCCCGGTATGCCAAGGGCATGCCAAAACCGGATGGTTTAGGCCATCAAGATACCGGTTTAATATTTATACCGGAGCACGAAGTTAATGATTTGGCTAAGTGAAGCTAAGCCGGTATCCCCAGAAGGGGTATACCGGAACCGGATAGAGAAGACACCGGGCTACCGGTAAGAAGTGCACTGTAGCACGTCGGCAGGACTGGTCAAAGATTCTCTCCAGAGCTAGAGGACAAAGATGAGCTAAGCAAAGTAGCTTTAAACGAAGGCACGACGATAAAGAAGAGGATGACGGCTGAAAGAAGCCGGAGGACGTCAGCCTCCCCGATTAAAGAAGACCCCGGTGTCATTTGTGATTAAAGTAACTTTGTAAAGTAGTTTGTCTAGTCAAAGATGCCATTAGGGTTTCTTCCCCTGTAAGCCACCCTATCCCCTATATAAGGAGAGGGGGCACACCCCGTACGCGGGTATGTGAGCCCTTGTATTCAGAAACCTGTAACTTGTTGAGATCAATGAAGAAGAAGATCTAGTGCGAGTTCTTCCTTATGTCTTTCTTCTTCTACCTCTAGCCTTGGCTAAGTTCTTGAGGAAAGCATCCGGAAGTTCATCCCATCTAATCGCAAACCCTCCCCCGAATCCTCTAGCGTCCATTAGGCCCCAACTTAAGCCATCCTATGGCATCTGTCTGTTCCCCACGACGACAGTTGGCCCCCACCGTGGGGCATGAAGTGGCGCTTGCTGGAGTTCACATTCGGGCGGGCATCCTCGAGGTCGCCGGCGAGCGGACGGTGTCTGCGCTCGTCCAGCGCCTCTACTCCATGGACTTCATCAACGACAACGCGGGCTGCTTCACCAACGGCGGCATCTTCCCCAAGAACGGCCACATCATCGAGTTCGGCAGCCATCGCGTCTACTTCGGCACCGTCCCTGTGCGCCAGCGCCTCTCGCCGGTGCTGGTGGCACCGGACCCGCCAAGGTGGCTCTGTGCTAGCCGCGCCGCCGGCAGCGTCGAGGTGATGATGGCTGGCGCGGTCGGCGCAGGCAAGGAGGTTGTGGATGAAGGTGCTGGCCGTGCGGCTTCGACCCGTGCGGCCAAGCCACCGCTGGAGCGCGACGCTGGCGCTGCGAGAGCATCTTCCGCACCACCGGAAACACCACTCCAAGCGGCGATGAACGTGCTAGCAACGCCCATCACGCAGAACATCGACCCGGCAGCGGCTCAGGCGGAGCTGGAGGCACAACGCCAGAAGCTGCTCGCGAACGGCTTTGCTGAACCTAACCCTACGTGAGTACAACGCTGCCCATGGCTTTTCTTCTATTAGCGCTCATGCTGCTAGGAGACCGGAGAACCGGCTTAAAGCTCGCAATCTAGATCAGGATTTGCGTAAGGAAGTTCTTGCCGGCAAAAGTACCTCTGCATCTGTGAGCATCGTAGAGAAACCTAAGTACGATGAGCCCGGATAAAACTATAAAAGCTGCTAAGGCTGCGGTAGAGCTATGTGAATCGCTTTCCGGAGATGCTTTGGCAAAACAGCAAGAGCGTGTCGGAGAGCTGCTAGAAACTATCGAGCGAGCGAGAATGCTGAGCAGCTGGCTAAGCTGAACAAGGCTGCAGCCTCAAAATCCGCGCGTTCAACAAAGAATGCCGGAAGCAAGTCCCATGGGCAGGCCTCGTCCCCCCATCCGGACAGAAGGAGAGAAAAAGAGATGAACGCGCAGCAGATGACTGTGTACGATCCGGTCCTTGCCGGAAAACAACAAGCCGGGCAACACTATGCCGGTAGAAAAAGCCAAGGGGCAGATCGAGGCTACGCCAAAGGAGGCTATGCCGGAAACAATCATGCCGGTAGATATGAAACCGGGCAAAACTATCAAGCTGCAAGGGCAGCGTATGATGAGGAGGAGATGCCTCCACCAAGGTACCGGCGAGGCAAGGGCCGCGGTACCGGAACGTTACGATGAAGCCGACTCGACAAGACTCACCGCTTACCGGAACCCATTGGGAGAGCGCGTGGGAGAAAGACACCTGCCGAACGGGATGCGAGGCACCGTCCGGATAGAGTGTATCTGTCCGAAATGATAGAGGCGAGAGGGTCCTCCGGGTCCAAAGTTCTTTGGCCCAAGGATCATGAAAGAGCAACCACCGGTTCGCAACTTCCGATTGCCCCGTGACACCAAAACATATGATGGCACCACTAAGCCGGAAGATTGGCTCGCGGATTATGTGACCGCGGTATACGTCGCTGGCGGCGGAGGATGTGTAGCCGGAGGAGGAAACCGGCGTTGGGCCGTGAGGATTGTGCCAACGTTTTTAGTCGGACCAGCAAGAATCTGGCTGAACAACTTGCCGGCAGGAAGCATAAATGGTTGGTTGGACTTTGAGGAAGCTTTTGTGAGTAACTTCAGTAGCACCTACCGGAGGCCCAACAGGCCTCAGCAGCTCACTTTGTGCGTGCAGCGCCCACAGGAAACATACCGGGATTACCTGACCCGGTGGAACTCCATTAGGAACTCTTGTGAAGGGGTGATAGAAGCGCAAGCCATAGCTTGGTTTTGCAATGGATGCCGCGAGAGGTTCGCCGTTGTGGCAAAAGCTACGGCGGAACATGCCGGTAACTTTGGCGGAGATGATACGTGTGGCGGATAACTATGCGTTGGGAGACCCAATGCAACCGGCGGTACAAGCTGAGCCGGAACAATCAAACCCGCCTCGGCGGCGCCAAGAGAAATACCGGGACAACCGGAACAACAAGAGGAGGGAGGATTTCCCGGATCGAAGGTACGGTCTGCGGCAAGTTGCTTGCTGTACAAGAAAACTCGATGCCGGCGGCAGCCGAGAGCGAAAACCGGATCGCAGCCATGGGCGGGTCCTAAGAAACAATGGGTCGAAAAGAAACCCTGGGGCCAGAAAAAGAATTGGCAAGAACCCGTGAAATACACCATGGAAGCCGCCATGGATCAACCTTGCCGGTGGCACACGCCGAATCCGGCTCACCCGTCAAATCACCTGACGAAGGATTGCTCTTGGACCAAGTACCTGATGCTCAAGGGAGCAGTAAAAGATGCGCAAGCACAAGGGTGTTCCACAATGTTACCACCATCTCAAGATATGCTGCACCAACATCAACTACCACCACCACCACCGCTTACCGGAGCAAATGCTCTACCGGTACAGCCTCAGCCAAACAGGCAGCAGTACCAGCAAGTCAATCAGGTGGGAGAGGGCCACGGCCAGCCACCTCCACCGGCACCTTTGGGCCGGAATGTTTATGAGGATCCAGATGTGTGATGTGTCGTGTTCGTCACTGAGTCGACAGACAGGCAGAGCCTACATCGCCGTTCCATGGAGGTGAACGTGGTGATGCCGGCAGTACCAAAATACATGCAGTGGTCAGATCAGGAAATCTCCTGGTCGCTCAAGGATCACCCCAAGGTAATGCCTAATCAGGGTGGTTACGCTCTCGTGGTGGACCCAATCATGAAAGGGCCAACGACTCGCGTCAAGTTCAGCAAAGTGCTGATAGACAATGGGAGCAGCATAAACATAATGTACCGGCACACCATGCATACGCTGGGCATAACAGAAAACATGCTTCAGCCAACTCGTACAACGTTTCACGGAATCGTTCCGGGTTTGTCCTGCGCACCGGTTGGAAAAGTCCGGGTGGATGTCTCGTTTGGAGGACGTGACAATTGCCGGGTTGAAAACATTGAGTTCGAGGTGGTGGACCTAGATAGTCCATACCATGCACTGCTAGGGAGACCGGCATTGGCAGCTTTCATGGCCTCGACCCACACGGCGTATCTCAAGATGAAGATGCCGGCACCTCGTGGACCCTTAACTGTGGTGGGAAATTACAGGATTTCGCTGGAAACTGCTTCCGCCGGATCAAATCTGGCAGAATCGCTGGTGATCGCAGAGGAAAAGAGGAGGATGCAAACTGCGGTTGCGCTGGCTCAGTCTTCACAATTGAGCTTAGCGGCAATGAGTGCAAGCTTGAGCGCACCGGCATTCAAGCCGATAGAAGAAACAAAGGACATCGTGCTGGATCCGGCTTTCCCTGAGCGTACCGTTCGTCTCGGTGCTGGCCTCAGTGAGGCATAGGAAAGCGCGCTCGTCAGCTTCCTCCGTGAGAATCGGAATATCTTTGCCTGGTCTACAGAGGACTTGGTAGGTGTTCCGAGGGAGCTGGCTGAGCACTCTTTGAATGTCCGGAAGGATGCGAAGCCGGTGCGACAACCTTTACGCCGGTTTGCTGAGGATAGGAGGAAAATCATTGGAGAAGAGGTGACGAAGTTGTTGGTTGCCCGTTTTATCGTGGAAGTGCTGCACGCTGAGTGGCTAGCCAATCCGGTGCTGGTCGAAAAGAAAAAAGATGAGAACCTCGAAGCAAAAGCTCCAAAGGTGTGGCGCATGTGCATCGACTACACCAATCTGAACAAGGCTTGCCCAAAAGACCCTTTCCCTTTACCGCGGATCGATCAAGTGATTGATTCCACTGCCGGGTGTGAGTTGTTGTCTTTCCTGGATGCTTATTCCGGTTTCCACCAAATCCCCTTGAAAAAGGAAGATCAAATAAAAACTGCGTTCATTACCCCGCACGGGGCTTATTGCTATGTCACTATGCCTTTTGGTTTGCGCAACGCCGGTGCAACGTACCAGCGCTGTATGCAAAAATGTTTGTTTGACCAAATTGGAAAGAATGTGCAAGTTTATGTGGACGATGTCGTGGTAAAACTAAGGCAAAAGAAACCTTAATCGACGATCTCCGGCAAACATTCGATAACTTAAGAAGATTCCGGATGAAACTTAATCCGGCAAAATGCACCTTCGGCGTCCCTGCCGGCAAATTGCTTGGTTTTCTCGTATCAAGCCGGGGCATTGAGGTCAATCCGGTAAAGATCCGGGCAATCGAAAGAATGACAATACCGCGAGATCTTAAGGATGTACAAAAGTTTACCGGAAGCTTAGCATCGCTGAGCCGGTTCATAAGCAGTGTTGGGAGAAAAGGCCTTGCTACTCTACGCTCCGATGAAAAAAATCCGATACGTTCGTCTGGACCCCTCAGGCAGACGCGGCGTCTAAAGAGCTAAAAACGATGCTAGCCACTGCGCCAATACTGGCTTCGCCGTTGGAAAGAGAGACCATGTTGTTGTACATAGCAGCAACTAACCGGGTTGTAAGTGTTGTTGTGGTAGTAGAAAGAGAAGAGGAAGGAAAAACCGTCCAGAGGCCGGTATACTACCTGAGCGAGGTGATCTCCCTCTCAAAGCAAAACTACCCACACTTCCAGAAAATGACTTATGGCGTGTTCATGGCCGCCACAAAGCTCAAGCACTACTTTGAGGAGCACCCCATGAACGTGGTGAGTGAGGCACCCATCTCCGATATCATGTGCAACAAAGATGCTAGCGACAGGATTGCAAAATGGGCGATCCAGATATCACCATACGTACCGGTGTATGAAAGAAGAGATGCCATAAAATCACAAGCTTTAGCTGATTTCTTGGTTGATTGGGCGGAAATGCAATACAAGCCGCCAGACCAAAGAATAGAATCTTTGGAAGATGCACTTTGACGGGTCCAAACTCAAAGAGGGTCTGGGTGCCGGTGTGGTGCTAACATCACCCAAGGGGGATCATCTCTGGTATGTTTTGCAAGTACATTTCAGGGCATCAAACAATGTCGCTGAATACGAGGCTTTGATCCATGGGCTTAAGGTCGCAAAAGAAATCGGTGCATACCGGATCATTTGCTACGGAGATTCAGATCTTGTGGTACAACAATGTTCCGGAGATTGGGACGCAAAAGATGCCAACATGGCCTCATACCGGTTTCACGTGCAAAAGATTG
The DNA here is from genome assembly GCF_022539505.1 of Lolium rigidum. Taxonomy (NCBI): domain Eukaryota; kingdom Viridiplantae; phylum Streptophyta; class Magnoliopsida; order Poales; family Poaceae; genus Lolium; species Lolium rigidum. The sequence goes on from NC_061509.1 coordinate 74,921,608, forward strand.
CCGGCTTCTTCGAAGGGTGTGAGTTTCACCATGTGTCGCGTGCAGAAAATGAAGCCGCGGATGCTTTGTCCAAGCTGGGCTCATCTAGGCAAGAAATTCCTCCGGGAATAGCCTTGGCACACTTAAGAGTACCATCGATCAAAACGAGTCCGGAGTCGGAATCAATTTTTGTACCGGAATCACATGTTGTACCAA